>NC_083573.1:40950841-41250841 GCF_027579695.1 Neoarius graeffei | reverse complement strand
TGTTATGAAGAGAGTGTGTATGTATGTACGGTATAATAATAATATTGGCTGGCTTTTTTCATGGTCTATCAGATACATTCCATTCAGTTAGCATGATATTGTACTCATCTTCGACTCGTTCAATATCATGCTAGCTGAATGGAATATATCTGATAGACCACGAATAAAGCCAGCCAATATTATTTAAATATGTCACTCAGATCTGTGATGTATTTCGTATGAAAAATACAAGTTTTTCAACATGAGAAGATAAACTTCATATCTTCAAGCCAACATGTTTTTTTCTTATTATATAGACACATTCACAACCAAGAAGTACCCAAATTTATCAAAACAATTCATCAATTTCCTCACGAGTGACATATAGAGATCTATGTCTCAGTTTTGGTTTCTCCATGTACGGTAGCTTGTATGCAAAATGCGAGTGGTGTATTTCCCAGTAAAACACCTGTGTCTATGTAATATATAATAGTAACATTAATAGGGACCATTTTACTGCACAATGAGTACTTTTCCCTTTGACACTTTAAGTTCATCAGCACTCCAAGGCGCGTTGGACGAGGTGGTGGAGTGGCTTTTGTTTTCAATAACGCTTTAAAAATCCAGAGGCTTTCCTTGAGCACGTATTCCACTTTTGAACTGCAATGTGTGACTGTGGAGTCTAAACAAAGCCCGCTGTTGTGTGCACTAATTTATAGACCCCCCAAACCAGATAAAGACTTTATTTCAGAATTTTCATTTTTTCTATCTCAGACGGTCTCTACATATGACCATTTACTGCTGGTGGGCGATTTCAATATTCATGTCTGCTGTCCAGATAAACCCATGGTTAAAGAGTTCTGCGATGTATTGGATGCATTTGGTTTCACTCAACATATAGACCAAGCCACTCACATACTGGGCCATACTCTTGATTTAGTTTTATCCTACGGCTTCTCTGTTGAGAATATATCAATGGACAATGCCACTTTCTCTGATCATAAGCCTATATTTTTTAACATCAGCATTCCATACCCTGTGCAGACAGCCAAAGTCCCTGGACAGTTTTCCCGTCGCCTGAACCCTGAGACTACTGCTCAGTTTGTAGAGCATTTTTTAAGTAAGGATGTTTTTTCAACCATGTCCAAAGCAGTAGCCACCTCATGCAGTCCTGATGACTTGGTTACTTTATTCAACTCTTCCTGCTTGGGGATTCTTGATGTAGTGGCTCCGCTCCATTACAAACATTCTAATTTTAAATCCAAGGTGTGGCTGGATGAAGACACTCGCTCACTCAGGCAGGCCTGCCGCAGAGCTGAACGGAGATGGAAGAAAGATCGCCTCACTGTCTCCTTTGAAATTTTTAAGTCTACCCTGTCATCTTTCCAGTCAGCCGCCAAAGCAGCTAGAGCCAAACATTTTTCAGATATAATTAACCAGCATTCCAATAGACCCCAAATTCTTTTTAACACTATAAACTCCATCATAAACCCACCTCTCTCACCAGCTCCCATCACAACTTCGCATACTTGTGAGGAATTCTTGAATTTCTTTACTAACAAAATTGAGAATATCAGAGCTACTTTTCCACCCCCAGCTCTAACCTCCTCACATACACCCCCACCTTTCCGCTCAACAGCTACTCTCTCTCACTTTGACCCTTTATTCTTGGCTGCCCTAAATGACATTGTCAGGCATATAAAAACCACCTCCTCTCCTGGTGATGATGTCCCCACTCTCATTTTAAAGGAAGCTCTTGATGTTCTAGGCCCTTCCCTACAACTGATTATCAACGCCTGTCTGACATCAGGTGCTGTCCCAGCCTGCTTTAAGCATGCAGTCGTCCAGCCACTGCTTAAAAAACACAACCTGGACCCCAAATGTCTAAACAACTATAGGCCTATTTCTAAGCTGCCCTTTATTTCCAAGGTTCTGGAAAAAGCTGTTCTTGCCCAACTGTCCCCCTACCTGTCCCAAAACACAGTCCTAGAGCCTTTTCAATCCGGTTTTAGACCTTTCCATAGCACTGAGACTGCACTGCTGAAGGTTACAAATGACCTACTTCTCACTCTGGACTCGGGTGAGAATGCAGTTTTGGTTCTGTTGGATCTCAGTGTGGCCTTCGACACAGTGGACCACAACATCCTCCTTAACCGCCTCGAGGGGCGGGTGGGCATCAGTGGCACAGCACTACTCTGGTTTAAATCATATCTACTACACAGAACTTTCTCAGTCTCTATCGACCACTCTTCCTCTCCCTCAGCCCCGGTCTCACATGGTGTCCCACAAGGTTCCATTTTGGGCCCGGTGCTCTTCTGTTTATACATGCTCCCCCTAGGTGACATAATTCGCCAACACAATGTTTCATTTCATTTTTATGCAGATGACACTCAGTTATACATACCATTAACATCAAAGGATTCCACCCAGTGTTTGTTGGACTGCCTGGATGCCATTAATTGTTGGATGATCAAGAACTTTCTCCAACTCAACGATTCTAAGACTGAGGTTATCATTTTTGGTTCACCCAAATCAATCCCCTCTGTGACTTCTAGTTTATCTACCCGCTCACCTTTTGTGAAACCATACGCCAAAAGCCTTGGGGTCATCTTCGACTCCGAACTTTGTTTTAAGAGACAGATAAACTCAGTCATTAAAAACAGCTACCACCAACTCAGAGTCATTACCCGCCTTAAGCCCTCCCTATCATTCCAGGATTTAGAAACCATTATACATGCCTTTGTAACATCTCGTCTCGACTACTGTAACACCCTATATTTTGGCCTCCCCCAGTCCCAGATAGCACACTTACAGCTGGTGCAGAATGCTGCTGCTAGACTTTTAACTGGTACTAGGAAGCATGATCACATCACCCCTGTCCTCTCCTCTCTGCACTGGCTCCCCATATGTTTTAGAATCCAATTCAAAATACTTCTTTTAGTTTTTAAGTTTTTACATGGTCAGGCCCCTTCCTACATTTCAGACATGCTGCGACACCACTCTGCACCCAGGTCTCTCAGATCCACTAACCAAGGCCTCCTCCATGTTCCCCGGTCCCGTCTCATACATAAAGGTGACCGAGCCTTTGCAGTGGCAGCCCCACGTCTTTGGAATGGTCTGCCTCCAGACATCAGACTCGCTCCCACTATCACTACTTTTAAATTTAGACTGAAAACACACTTTTACACCTTAGCCTTTGCTTCTTAGTTCTTAGCTTTCTTCTCTCCCTTAAGCCACTGCCCTTTAACACCTTTTATGTATCTAAATTGCTTTTTAACACTTTTTATGTATCTTAATTATTTTATGCTTCATCTTCTTTTACTATGTGTTGGTCAATGCTGTCAGTGTTTTGCTACTGTACACTGTGCCCAGTTGTCTTTGTCTATTGGAATGCTGCTAAAATGTTTTCTTACCATATGTTACTAATATGCTTTATTGCTTTTATTTTCTTTTTATTGTTTTAGCCAGACACTGTACAGCACTTTGGTCAGTTTGCACTGTTTTTAAATGTGCTTTATAAATAAAATTTACTTACTTACTTACTAAGGCCTACAATCACTTAAGGCATCTGTCGAAGAAAGACAGAAATTTCAAGATGCAGCTAATATTGATCAGATCCACAGGATTTTGACCATAGGGACTGGGGATGAAAGTGAAGTACATTGGCATAAGAGCTGTTTCGCAACTTTTACCGATAAGGGTAAAATACAACGACTAAATAAACCATCACATTCAACCATAACTACACCTCAGACTAGTTCAAGACTATGAAGTAGGACATCATCAACCGACTGGAAGCTCTGCTTATTTTGCCAAGAAAGCAAAAAGTCGAAGAAAGAAACACTATGCTCTGTTATGACATTTAAAGTCAGTCAACAAATAATTGATGGTGCAAGGTGTGACCATGCTCTTTCTGTACATGTGGCAGGGGTAAGTGATTTGATAGCTGCTGAGGGTAAGTACCATCCCAACTGTTACAAGAAATTCATTCGAAGAGTATCGTAGTCAAGAGGAGAAGCAAATGATGAGAAGGGGCGAATATTGATGTGGCTCATTAATGACTTAAGGAAGTCTGCTGCAAATGGACACATTTTGGAACTGAAAGAGGTATTTTCTCACTACTGCTCACTTGCTGGGGAAGAGGGTGTTGAAATACCACCGTCATTTCTCAGTCGTATATCTACGTTCAAGGAATACATTGAGCCTCATATCAACGACATTTACGAATTCATAAAACTACGAAATCAAGAGATTACAGGGAGGCAAACAGTGCTTCTGCCAACTGAATTTGCACATGTTCCAGTGTCTGAATTGTTGAATAAAAGAAGGGATGCTGAGCCTGATGAGTACCCGATACCTGTCTACAGGCCTGATGTGGAAGATGATTTTCTGGCAATGGTGCATGTAGCCCTACAGCTTCGCTCAGATATATTGGCGCTACCAGCACACAAAGGTCTTAATGTTTCTAAAGAGGATGCTATTGCCTGTGTCCCAGAGAGACTGTATATGTTCATAAGACTTCTTATTGGAGGACAGACTCTCCTTGAGAAGGAAAGTGATGAGAGTGAAGGTGAGGAAATGGATGATGAGATTGACTCTGAAGATGAGAAAACCGATGACAATGACTCCGCAGATGAAGCTGAGGATGACAGAGAGGCAGAAGAAATGAAGAAAAGAGAGGAGATGCAATTAGCCAGCCACCAAAAGAAAAGAGAACAGCATGTCGAGACCAGAGTAATGAGTGTTGCACAGGACTTGGTGTACATAGTGAGCGGGGGAAAGAATTGGACTCCCAAACACATTGGACTTGGTGCAAGCTTACATCAGGCAACACGGTCAAAAAAATTGGTGGAGATGTTTCATAACGCTGGACATATAATTACTTACAGGGATATCCTCCGAATTGACACTGCCCTTGCAACACATACTCTATCAACAATGGACAAGGAGACTGGAGCCATCATCCCAGCCAATTTACGAGTAGTTCAGGGGCGTTTTATTCATTTTTCTGCTGACAACATTGACATTAATGAGGGGACTCTTGATGGCCAAAACACTTTCCATGCAACCCAGTATGCTGCCTGGCAAAGAGGTCCAATGTCAGTTGATCCTCTAGAAAATGTTTCTCCAACGCAGCAGGTCACTCTTAAAGTTCCAGAGGAAATGAACATAATCTTGCCTGTGTACATCTGTGAAGGAAGTGTTGAGCCAGATTTGAATGAAAATGTCTGCGAGCAATGGTTTGAACAAACGCTCAGTGATTGTCTGGCAGCAATAAAGGCAGTTGCCAAAGACAGGGCATTTCACATGAAATGTCAGGCACAAAATCCCAAACCTGGCTGGACAAGTTTCAATGAAGAAGACTCTGACACAAATCCTGAGATCAGCTTGGTTGGCTACATGCCCATCATCCCAGCTCCAGCACATGATATCAACACTATGAATACTGTTGTCAGAAGAATCATGCAAGTTGCCAAACCATTTAATCAGAGCTATGCTGTACTGACTGATGATCAAGCACTTTTCCCTTTACTTACTGTATGGAACTGAAATGGATAGTCCCAGAATACAAAGACAGTTTCATTCCACGTCTTGGAGGTCTACATATATCAATGAACTTTTTGAAGGTTCTAGGCCAACATAGGCAAGATTCTGGTCTAGCTGAAATCTGGGTGGAGAGTGGCCTATTTGGCCCCATGTTCTTGAAGGGAAAGACTACAACAAGGGTGTGCGGGCTCACAAGATTACTGTTCAAGCCTTGTGGCAACTACTTTTACCAGAGTTTCAGGTCTATCTGGAAGAACATGATGGGAATCTCAAACAAAGTCTCGAGACATATACAAAGTCTGATGTGAAGGAAGATTTTGAGAAAATGTGTGACATGCTATCCTCTGACACTTACAATGCTCTCCAATCATCATTCATTGCTTCAAAGAAAGAAACAAATCCCAATTTTCAATTCTGGTGGCAGTACACAGAGATGGTTCAGATCCTCCTGCTTTTTACCTGGGCTCAGAGAGAAGGAAACTGGGGTTTACACCTGTATGCATTTCAGGAAATGCTTCCATACTTCCATCGCTACGACCACACTAATTATGCAAGATGGGGCCCTGTGTACCTTGCTCAGATGAAGCAGCTTCCAGCTGAAGTGCAAGAGGAATTTGACTGTGGAAACTGGGTTGTGAAAGGATCATCTAGAAGATTCAATCAAGTGGATCCTGACCCAGCTCAGGAATGGATGAATGGTGTTGGAAAGGAAAGTGGTGGGATAATCGGCATCACCAAAACACCATCTGCGCTATTCCGTTGGACTTTATCGTACAGTCTTCACACACACATAGCTGCACAGACAAGGGAGATGTACCATCTTGGAAATTATGATCAAATGGCACATAATGAATCCAATGCGTCAAGGAGGCTCCAAGACCATGCTGATGAAAAGAATATAATGGAGCTGTTACAGAAATCAGCGGTCTTCTCTGACAGCCACCAGGGCCCCTTTCCTAATAAGTTGCAGAATATTGTTACTAAAGACATTGCAACAGCAGAAATACAAGAGTCTCTGCTAAATGCATTTAGTCTTGGTCAGGAGAAATTGATCACCTTTGTGAAACAGAGGCTCATGCAATCCAAGAATGATGACCAGCATAAAAAACTCAGGGATCCTTTGCCAAAAAATAAACCTCATACATTTGCCACTCTTCACAGGGCAGGAAAGAAAGGGGCGGAAAAGTTAGTCACCAAAGCCAAAGCTGAAAGAAATATATTGCAGCGCATTATCACTGCATATGACGCAGGAAGGGAAGTGGACTTGGGGCAAATCCTCAGACATGAGTTGATGAATGTCCCCACTGCTATTGCAGACAGTGATGGTTATTTGAGAAGTGGAAATAAATCTATCCTCAGTCAGGTGCTATGTGGTGATGTGGAATGTCCAGCAGTGGTGTACCCTACAGAAGTTCATTCCACGCTAGTGATAGATGGTCAAGCTTTTGTTATGACTCTAGGGCAACCATCTGACTGCAACACATTCAGGGAATATGCAGGCAAGTTTGTGAGAGGAGTGCTCGCATTTGGCAAACACTTTCACAGAATCGACATTACGTTTGACAGATACAGAGACATATCGATTAAGAGCACAACAAGGGAGAAACGTGCAAGAGGATGTACACCCATTCGCTGTGCCATTGAAGATTGCTCTGTACCACTTCCAAAGAACTGGTCTAACTTCCTTGCTTTGGAGAAGAATAAAGAAGATCTAGCTCAATTTCTATCAGACGAGCTATTGGCTCAGGCTCCAGCCAACAAGGTTATCATTGTTGCTGGAGGGTTCAAAGAGGAGAATACAGCAAAATGTTCTCATTCAGAAGTAGACATCACAGCTCTCCAGGGCTATCATGAGGAAGCAGACACAAGAATTATCCTCCACTGTGTGCATTCAAATGCAGAATTTCTTGTTGTCTCGAGTCAAGATACGGATGTACTCCTACTGTTAATTGCACATTTTGACAAGATGAAGTGTAAGCAGTTGTGGATGAGAATGGGGACATCTAAGAAGCCAAGACATATCCCCATACACACAGTGCGTGAGTCTCTGAGGGCACAGGTTCCCAATATTGAGAATGTCCTCTCTTTCCATGCAATAACAGGCTGTGATACTGTCTCCTACTTTGCGGGACATAGCAAGAAAACATCATGGAAAACTTTCTTGGGGCAGCCTGCACTTCTAGATGGACTTGGCCTGGGTGAACTGACTGAAACCACCATACATTCTGCAGAGAAGTTCATTTGTCATGTTTATGACACCAACGATGTCAGCTGCAATGATGCAAGAGCCACTCTTTTCTCCAGATGTTGGGGACCTGAGGCTCTACCCTCTACAAGTGATGTTCAGTGGCATATTAGAAGAGCACATTATCAAGCTCTAGTATGGAGACAATCAAACAAAACAAATCCAATTCTACCACCTATAGAGGAAATGGGATGGAACATCATCAATGGACACCTGGAACCCAAACTGATGTCTGTTGCAGCAATCCCCAAAAGCTGCAGCTTGATGGTTACCTGCAGATGCAAGTATGGTTGTAAGACAAGCAAATGCAGTTGTCGCAGTGCTGGCTTGCTCTGTACAGGTGGCTGCAAATGTAGAAGTACTCAAGATCACCCATGCCAGAATGCTGGCAGTTCGGACTAGGGATACACACCTTACTTCAGGTAAGTTAGCAGTTCTTTCTCTAAACTTCTTATCTCACAATTTTGACACAGCTTAAAAGAACAAACATCAAACACACCATAAAATCCTGATGTGTGACTTTTTCTTTCCACAGTGACTTTTTGCATTGATGAGGAGAATGGTTCAAGTGTCCATGGAGTTGGAGAGGCACTCTCTGTTAATCTTAAATTGCTGTAAATAAATTTGATTTGTATTTGTATCCATTCTTAGTTTGATTTCAAGTTTAAGACTAATTAAAATTGTTTATTTTCTGAATGCTGTTTGCTTTGTTACCTTTATCCCATCTGTTATTAATAAATGTCATATTATGACTCCTGCTCTACCTTGTTTTATTACCTTGATTCCATGCAATATGTTAAGAAAACATTTTGTTATGACTCCTGCACTATTTTAGCACTTAAATATGAAATTCGAGCCTAATGCTATGTTGTTTAACTGATTAGTTTAGAAATAATAATAATAAATGAAAAAAATCGTTTATCTCATTTTAATATGCAAATTAGAAGGCTTAAAACTCAGAATTCAGCTTGGTAAACAAAATATTCAGAATCAGCACCCTCAAATTATGTAAAAAACATGGTTTACCAACTTTTCCTCAAATTTGCCGCTAGAACTCCTCTTTTGTGAAAATTGTACTAGTCTATTACGAGTACAACTGAACGCACCATTAGTCGTAGCAGAAACACCGCTGCTATCAAATGGATCAGCTGTGCAGTGTTATTAAACGAGAATTACATGGAAAATTGAACACCTTGCTTTCCCAACTCTGTAAGGATCTGCTCCAGCCTTTCCCCTTCTTGAATCGGTGTAATGTGGATTGATCACTGACAAGGCTACTGCTGCTGCCATTTCAACTTTGTGCTGCAATGTAAGTTAGCCTAACTAACGCAACATTAATCCTCACTTTTTCTACCTATGTTTGGCGCCTTACGTAGGGACGGTGGGTGGGGGGGACAGATAGGGGTCACTATAAATCTGGGGGGGACATGTCCCCCCCGTCCCCAGTGCCATCTGCACCCTTGTGTATGTGTGTGTGAGAGAGCAGAGAGAGATTATGACTGGTGTTGTTTATTGTACAGTAAGTGTTTGTTGCCTTTTTGGAGTCCTTCATCATTTGTGTTGTTGGCTCCCACTTAAAACAGTTCGGCTCAAGTCCAGCCATTTTCAGGGTCATGATAGAGGCCAATGTCCCGTCCAGAGACGAGCTGTTTCGGGTTGAGGTTTTGTTCAGACCGACCATTGAAAATACCCTCTCGGTATCAGCATTTGAATGAGGAAGCACCAAAACCAAGGTTATCTTTGATAACCTCCCAAATTGGTTCAAGCCAATCGCCTTTGAAAAAGGAACCAAGGGCCTCTATTACTTAAATGTTTTCCTTTTATCTTAATAATGAGCAAGTCATGTTGTGTGCAAAAAATTTCTTACTTTGTTCTTTTTTGAGGACATTCTTTCCCAAAACTCCTCAACGTCAAAGGATGTTGGGTCCTGTCATGGCTGGATTAACCATTAGGGCAATTGGGCACTTGCCCAGGGCCCAAGACGTCTAAGGGGCCCAGGACACCATCAACTAAAATGTTAAAATATAGCGTTATGAACGCAATTCTTATTTTCCTTAAGGTGTGTTCAGTGTTTGTGTAGTAATCCCTGCCTGCACGCTTCCCAGTGCTACTCGGACACTGCGAGAGGACACGAGTCACGTGACTTGATGTTCGGATGGACTGGAGAGAGCCCAATGGGTAAAAGCAGTGTAGGAAGATGGAGAAACACTTAAGCGGAAGTGCGAAAAGAAAATTGAAAAGAGAAAGGGAATTGAAATTAGTGGACAGTTTGAAACATATACCTAAAATAGCCAATTTCTTTACTGCAAACCAGTGCCCTCTGAGTCGGAGAAAAGATGAAGAAAATGCTGGAATTCCTCCTGTGGCTGTGGAGGAAACGGCTAACGTTAATGTTAGTGCTGCTAGCACTAGCAGTCAGGCCACCAGTGTGGAAGCTAGTGAGACATGGGACGACTGCCAACTTAAACAAGAGCAAAAGGATGACGAGGATGAGCAGCCTCCACATCATCAAGATGTTGCACCTGATGCAAATCCAACCGAAGGAGCTGAGACAGCAAGTAGCTCCAGCCCTCGCAGCACCTTCACGCTCCCATCAGATCCAGCGCTATGGGGACCCCTAACAGAGACGCTAAGGGAGGAGGCCATCCACAGAGGGCCTACCGCCTTCCAAAACCGGGCCAGCAGGTACCCAGCATCAGTGAGGGAGTCTGGGCTTGGGTGTCGAACTCTTACAACTGATCTGTTAAATTGCCGTCTTCAAAACAACGAAGTCGTCCCGAGGGAATGGCTACTTTATTCACCATCTACTGGCAATGTTTATTGCTATGCCTGCAAACTCCTGGCACCTCAAAGCCAACAACATGCCTTCATCAGTGGATTCAGAGACTGGAAACACTCTGAGAGGATCCGGGACCACGAAACAAGTTTGGAACATAGACGGAATATGTTGTCTTTATTACAGAGATCCAAAGTCGTTTGCTGAGTGGATGCTGCACTTTCCCGACAATGTGAGGCAGAACAACGGTACTGGACCGAGGTACTCAGGTGTGTCGTTACTGTCATCAAGTTTTTGGCAGCAAGAGGATTAGCTTTCAGAGGCTCAGTGCATAATGGAAATTATCTGGGGATATTGGAGGTCATTGCACATTTCGACCCATTTTTAAAAGCCCACCTGGAAAAGCATGGCAACAAGGGCAAAGGTAAGCCCTTATACATCTCCTCCACTGTGTGTGATGAATTTATTGCATTAATGGGTGACAAAACAAAGCAAGTCATTGCAGATGAAATCAAGCAAGCAAAATATTTCTCTGTAATCGTCGATTCTACCCCAGATCTTTCATATGTGGATCAGCTGACATTCGTATTCCGATTTGTTAATGGAAGTGGAAAAGTAGTTGAAAGGTTCATAGGATTTGAGCCCATCCACAGCCACACAGGCCTTAGTTTAGCAGAATCTGTCATCAGCATGGTGCGAAACCTTGGACTGGACATGGCGAACTGTCATGGTCAAAGTTACGATGCGAGCAACATGTCTGGCAAGTATAGCAGACTCCAAACTCAGCTGAAAAAAGTAAACCCATTAATCCACTATACACCGTGTGCCGCCCACTCCTTAAATCTCGTGGGTGTTAATACCATTGAAGACTGTTGTCCCGATGTCATCTCTTTTTTTGAACTCCTACAGTCTCTTTATACATTTTGCAGTGTTTCAACTGATTGCTGGAATTCTGTTTTCAAAAACAGCGACTTTGGCATTAGCCATACATTAAAATCACTCTGTGGTACCAGGTGGAGCTGTAGAGCAGACTCAACAAAAGCTCTATGCAGAAATTACAAAGCAATTCGAGATGCATTGGCCAAAATAGCCTCGGACAGTAATGAAAAAGAATGATGCAAACGCGAAGCTCGTTGCAAAACTTGATACACTTGAGAGTGCAATGATGACCATTATGTGGGACAAAATACTATGCAGATTCAAAGCAACCAGTGATAAAATTCAAACAAGGGACATAGATTTAGCAACTGCTGTGCGGCTTTTACAGTCACTGCTCTCCTATGTTGGCAAGTTACGAGACCAGTTTGCAGATCTGGAAGAATCAGCGCGATCTGTCAGTGTTACACAGGACTATCAGTATGACATTTCACGGACGAGAAAAAGGAAGAGATCTGCTGACGAGAGTAACGGCAATGAGGAGGTCGTCTTTACTGATGGCAGTCTAAGATTCAAAGTTGAAACATATTATGTGATTATTGACAAACTCACTTCTTGCCTATCAAAACGGATCGGTGCTTACACAGAAGTCTGTGAGCTCTTTGGCATTTTATTTGACAGGGACTGTGATGAGCGTGAAGTGCGCGAACGAGCTGCGAGGTTGACATCCATGTATCCTACAGACCTAGATGCGTCCCTAGCAGACGAGCTCATGCAGTTCACGCACTTTGTGTCGAGTGACACTTGCACTTCGCCTGTTAAAATTTTGCAGATTCTCGAAACAAATGGCCTTAAGACAACATTCCCAAATGTATATGTTGGGCTTAGAATGTTTTTAACTCTGCCCGTCTCAAACTGTGAGGGCGAGAGATCATTTTCTGTGTTAAAAAGAGTCAAAAATGCCCTAAGGACCACTATGACACAGAGACGACTTTCTGCTCTGTCATTACATTTCATAGAAAATGAAGTTGTTGAGGGAATAGATTTTGAAGATATTGTGCACCAGTCTGCGTATTCAAAGTCAAGAAGGAAGGCCACAGAGTAGGCTAATCTACTATTTCTTAAAATAATGAATGTGGCGGTTTGTTTAAGTTGATATGTGGGAAAATAATTAAAATAATTGATGTATGTATATGGCAGAGGTGGGGACTTGAGACTTGGGGACTTGGACTCGAGTCAACTCGAGTCACTGTTTTCATGACTTGTGACTTGACTTGACAAAACATGAAAATACTTGAGACTTGACTCGGACTTGGAAGTTTAAGACTCGGGACTTGACTTGACTTGACACACGATGACTTGAGTGTTATTTCCATCATGTTTTTATTGTGAAAATAAAATGTAATATGCACATACTTCAGTAATTTTGATTGCACTGCCGTTGCGTTGTCACCGCCCTGTCCATCAGGCACGCTCTCCGCGTGGGCTATATACCGGCACGCCCCATGCCACGATGTGTTCACAGATTTCACATCATATCATCATGTCAGCCATCCCAAGAGTAATCACTTTCGGCTTCAAGGGCTACTGCCTAGAAGGTAAACGACGAACGGCGCAGTGCAAGATTTGCAACGTGGCGATTTCTGACAGCCAGACCACGACCTCCAATTTCGTCCGGCATTTGAAGATCCATTCTGCCCAGTAAGTTTATTAATGTGTTGTTATTTGGTGATAGCAGCTAAACTCCTCGTTAGCTAATGTTAGCCACGAGAGTGAGCGGTAGGAGGATTTTAGCCGTTGCAGATGTAGCTAGGGATTCAGTTTATTATTGTGAAATTCTTATGTGAATGCTGGTAAGCAATGTAGTTACGTCAAGTTTAATGATATTGTATATCAGTAGTAGTAAGTTGATTGTGCACTTTGCAGTCGTGATGCTGAATAACATAAGCAGCTTCCTACCCTGTTGTTCTGTTTCAGGGTTAAGCTAATGGTCAGCTTGTGAACATGTACACGTTCATGAGCAGTACAAATTCGTGTAAGTGTGTTCGTGTACATTAGCCAGACTGTCTTGTTGGCTGATGACAATGTGAGAAACTTAGTTGGCTTTCAATCTTGCAATCAATTTTGCCATCAATAAATAACTTTGTGACATTATTACTGTTTTGTTTTATTCCATGATGTATTTTACAGAACATGAGTATTTAAAATGCAGATATTTAACAGGTTGGGCACATGTGCCAGGGATGTTTACTGACATTTACTTATGTATTGCCTTTTCAATGTATTAAATTCATATTCTGATGCTAAAATTACGCCAATACGCCTAAGGTGACTTGACTTGGACTTGACTTGACTTCTTATAGGACTTGACTTGACATAGCCTGTGACTTGTCTTGACTTGTCCAAGACAAAAAAGACTTGGGACTTGAAGGTTAAGACTTGAGACTTGCACATGTGTGACTTGGTCCCATCTCTGGATATGGCTTCTCATCTCATCTCATTATCTCTAGCCGCTTTATCCTTCTACAGGGTCGCAGGCAAGCTGGAGCCTATCCCAGCTGACTACGGGCGAAAGGCGGGGTACACCCTGGACAAGTCGCCAGGTCATCACAGGGCTGACACATAGACACAGACAACCATTCACACTCACATTCACACCTACGCTCAATTTAGAGTCACCAGTTAACCTAACCTGCATGTCTTTGGACTGTGGGGGAAACCGGAGCACCCGGAGGAAACCCACGCGGACACGGGGAGAACATGCAAACTCCGCACAGAAGGGCCCTCGCCGGCCCCGGGGCTCGAACCCAGGACCTTCTTGCTGTGAGGCGACAGCGCTAACCACTACACCACCGTGCCGCCCTCCGTTGCATATGGCTTCATTTGGATAAAAAGTTATGTTTAACATTTGTGCATCTGTCTTGTGTTTTGACTGCATGCACTTTATGCTGAGACTATAAAGGTACACATATACATCTTTCCTGAGCCATGCAGAAGCCTGATATTATGCTCTTGATGATGCCGATTTTTTTGTTTTTTTGGGACATAGGTGAGAGGGTCCTTGAGCCTTGTTGCCAGGGCCCAGGAAATGATTAATCCGGCTCTGCTCTGTGCTGCTCGGAGCTCATCCTCATGCTGTCCACTGAACAAAACAATGCTTTTTTCATTGGTTGTTGCGTTACCGACCCAGATACAATAGTGCTTCTGATTGGCTATTGTGTAGCCCCGCCCTTTTCCTTTTTTTGATTGGCTGGTAAGTGGCAGGATCGACTCATGGGAGACGCCCTTGTTTCCTGCCGTTTCCATAGCAATAGCGGCGCGCCAGAGAAATTTATATTATAATTTTTTTTCAGCGTGAGAAATACAATGTGTGGCGGCAGTGCGTGACAAAAGACCGAAAAGCGTGACTGTCACGCTCAATGCGTGAGACTTGAGATACTTGATCAAGTATGAACGTTCACACAAAGTGCTGCAATGATATCAAACTCCTATTGGCTGCTTACAGGACAGTAAAGATGACAGACAGAAGAAAAGACCAATCAGTGTGAAGAAACGTGAATCCCACAAGGGTAAAAAAAGGAATGGAAAGAGTTGCGTGTGCAATGAATTACTGTACAGCACATGGCATATGCTCTCTCTCTCTCTCTCTCTCTCTCTCTCTCTCACACACACACACACACATACAACGGAGTGAAAATCAGGTTGGAGGGTTTGTTTCTCAGCTGAACTTAGGGACTCAGGAAGCAGGTAGAGCTTACATTATTTTCTTTTTTCTTACCTTTCTCTCTGTTCTTGACTATGTTCTTGGTAAATCATATTGTTTTTGGTGCATTCTTATTCGTTTTCAAGTCTGCTACCACACCTAAGCAGCACTGTAAGATTGTATGTGTGTTCTCGTGCATGGCTGTACTGAACTTATGACCTGTTCACATCCTGGTAAACGTGCATAGCCGCGAGAACATACTTTTTTGCTTTTCTCTGTACCTTCTAGTTTCACTGAAACCACATTCCTGGACCCTCCTGTTCTAGGGGGTGTACATTCTGCTCTTTCATGTATAATAAAACAACTCCTTATTTGGTGAGTTCACCTTGTGCCCTCGGGCCTCTACTTATCTTGTCACGCAAGCTTCTTATGTATATAAACCCTGCTTTTTCTATGTATCATCGAGCAGTGCCTGAATAAACCAGATTGATTTAACTCGTGTGGTTTGTTTCAACCCTGCTCCAGAGCGCTCTTACGTCAACGCATCTGAACTGAGACAGACACAGGTTCTAACAATTTGGTGACCCCGACGTGATGCTCTCAATCAGGTAAGACATGTTTGATTGACTACCTGGTTGGCAGTAGTTTCGTAGTGTCCTACGGAGGACAGTTTTCCCTGGTTCGAGTCCAGGAAGAGCGCGCTATACAAATTTGTACTATATTTGTTGTCTGTTCCTCTTCAGATCCGTTTGTTGTCATTGTACGATGGGAAGCTCGTTCCCTAAGCCTGCGCCAGGGGAAACCCCGGCCGAATGGATGACTAGGTGCGGTTTTGCTTATTATGTTTCTCCCTGGCTCGATAATTTGGCAGGTTGGACTGAGGCCAACCCTCAAATTCCTTCCTATCCTCGTCAAGGTACATTCGATCCTGGTTATCTTGCATCGGCCCATCGCATGATTTATGAGGGATTAGGGGACCCCGGCTGGGATCGCCCGTATATGCGGGATGGATATGCCAAATGGTATGATATGAAGAAGATTTGGGATAATTTTAAACAGGCTTATACTCCCCGTTCAGTCCTGAAATCCATCCCGAAGCCTCGGGCTGCACCCGTCACCAAGGAAACGGAGGAGGCGGCGCTAGGAAAATCCAAATCTCATTCTGCTCCTCCAGCCTCGTTAGATAGTAAACCTCCACCTTATAGTAAGGCTGGAAAAATTACTGGTAAATCGTCGTCATCTGTAAAAACGATTCCTAAAATTTATCCGTCCCTGGCTGCTGTGTCTGCGTGCCCCCCCCCCACGGTTGACAGAGGGCAGCGTCCCGGGGGAATAAAGGGTGCGCCTGCATCAGCCAAGAACGGCAAAGACGAAGAAAGTAGTGACGATACCGATGATGACACCGATGACGATGATGATTGGGATAATCCCGACGATGTGGGACCAGACGCCGGCTCGCGTCCTTATCCGCCACAAAACGCTGCTTGTGTATGGGTCGCAAAGCGCAGTGGTATTGATATAACTCCCCCGTCCCCGTCGGCTCTTAAGGACATCATCTCACTTCTTCCGTCACCCGATAAGCCCTTGCTTTTTGTTGATCAGTTAATTAATGTTTCTCGTAATTGTCAGCTTACGGGAGCTGATTACCGGTTTATTCTGCAGAATAAATTAGGAGGCGCATACGATGAGACGGCCCTGTTAGAAAACGTACAGGTCCTCCGCCCCGTCAACGATATTGCTGTTAATGTTAAGGAGGAATTGCCTCCGGTAGGGGAAAACGGTCGCCCTCGCCAGCGCACCGTGTCTACCTTCTTTTGGAAAGACACGCCGGACGCGCTGCAGCAGCTTCGCGAGCAGTTGACGCGATACCTGCTCGCCTTAAAACAAGCAAATAGAGACCTGTCACAGGTCACTAATTGCAAACAGGAGCGTTCTGAGCTGACGTCGGCTTTCTGGAAGCGCTTTGGGGAAGTTTGGCAACATTTGGGAGGTCTTGAACTTGATTTGGCAAACCCGAACCCAATGTTCTTGTCCACCTTTCTGTCTAATTGTCGCCCCGAAATACAGAGCGTTTTAAAACATCACTGGAGTGACCGGAATAATCTGGTCCTCCGTCAGGCCGGGGAGCGGGTGCGCACGCTGGAGAGCGATGGTCTTTTAGACTGTAAAACGAATAAAGCATGTTTATCCGTCGTGCCGGGCGGACGAGCGGAGGGACGACAGGAGAGGGGTCGCCGAACGGGACCGCGCGGCGGGGGAGGGAGGAGAAATGGAAAGTGCCACTATTGTGGAAAAGAGGGGCACTGGATAAGAGAATGTCATGCGAAACAGCGAGATGAGCAGGAACGTGAGAAACTCGTCATGCGCGCCGGTTCAAGCCCCACAGGGCAGAGAGATCCTGCCCGCCCATAGGGCTGCCCTCAGAGCGATGAAACCCCGACCGTTGCTATGTTAAATCTTTTATTCAGCTCCCCTCTTAACGAAGATCTTCCCACTATTGTTTTATGCCTGGCAGGGACTGAATATCCTTTTTTACTCGACACCGGGGCTACCATGTCCTCAGTGGGGAGGGAATATGCGGGTCCTTTATCTACACGGTCTGTAAGCTCTGTGGGAATAGAAGGGGTTCCTTTCCATTCCAGTTGCACGCCCCCCCTTTCTGTTACTTGTGCCCTTGATCCTTTACTGAAGTTTTCTCACTCCTTTGTTTGCATGCCTGATTGCCCTTTTAACCTGCTTGGACGGGATCTCATGAGCCTCCTAGGGCTTTCTATTTCTTTCAGTGGTTCACACATGGTTGTTGACGCACCAGACGACACTTCGTCGGCTGCTCTTGCCCTCACCTCCCTTTCTCTTCCTCATAACCTTCTCAATGCTGCTTGTGCCGTTACCTGCCTCACACCCTCTCTTTCTGATCTCCCAGCTTCTCTTTGGGCGGAACATAAGGACGAGGTGGGCTTTGTTAACTGTACCCCTTACGAGGCGGTCATTAAACACTCTTCGCCAGTATATGTAAAACAGTACCCCCTTTCCCCAGCTAAACTGTCTGGCATTGATGATGTTCTGTGTTCTCTCCTAGAGCAAGGTGTGGTTGTTCCCTGTGTCAGCCCTTATAACACCCCAGTGAATCCGGTGCAGAAGCCCAACGGCACGTGGCGTTTCACCCAGGATTTGCGTAAGATTAATGAGTTAATTATCCCAGTCGCCCCATTAGTTCCAGACGTTCCCTCTCTTATGGCCTCGATTCCGTGTGAACATGCTTTTTTCTCTGTAATTGATCTCTGTTCTGCCTTTTTCAGCGTCCCTGTGGGCCACGACACGCAGCCCCTGTTCGCTTTTACGCACAGGGGAAAGCAGTACACATGGACCAGGTTACCCCAAGGATATGTCGATTCCCCCGCGGTTTTTACAGCCGTAGTGAGGGACGCCTTGGCCGGTTTGTGCCTCCCCTCGGGCTCCTCCGTGCTCCAATACGCGGATGATCTTCTGGTAACGGCGGAGGACGAGGACCTTTGCGCTAAAGCCACACTCGCTCTCCTCTCTCTTCTGGCGCAAGAAGGTTTCAAGGTCTCACGAACTAAGCTTCAGTTCTGCCTCCCCACTGTTCGATATCTGGGTCACGATCTCTCCCAGGGCTCCCGCAGGCTCAGCCCCGAGCGTGTGCAGGTCATCCTAGGCACTCAGGTGCCTGCCACGAAACACGCCCTCATGGCTTTTCTGGGACTTATCAATTACTGCCGCCAGTGGATTCCTGACTGTTCCACCTATGACAAGTGTCTGCGCTCTGCAATTCTGCACTCGGACCCTTTGACTCAGCCCTTGGTGTGGTCTGATGAAATGCTGACGGCCTTCAGGGCCCTGAAGCAGGCTTTATGCTCGGCCCCTGCTCTCGGACTTCCGAATTACCGTTTGCCGTTTCATTTATATGTGTGCAACCAGCAGGGAACTGCGTCTGGGGTTTTGGCGCAGGAGCACGGGGGGGGTATGCGGCCTTGTGCGTTCCTCTCTAAAACTCTTGATTCTGTGGCACAGGGCCTCCCTGCTTGCCTCAGGGCGGTGGCTGCATGTGCTGTCATGGTCACGGACGCTGAACGGCTGGTTTTGTCTCACCCGCTCGTTCTCCACACCTCACATGATGTAGTGCACGTTTTAAAGAACCTCAGTACCCAGCATTTATCTGCGCAGCGTCGCTCTGGATACGAGTCTATTCTTTTGGCCACCGAAAACCTTACTGTTAAGCCCTCCTCCTCCTTTGATTCTCTCACGCACGCGCTTCAGCGCCTCCTCAATTCACAGGATGATTCTCTTCCTTCTGAAACACACGACTGCATTTCTAGCATTCTTTTCGAGACAAGTATCCGCCCCGACTTACGCTCCACCCCGTTACTTTCAGGTGATTCGCTGTTTGTGGACGGCTCGTGCTCACGCCCCTCTGACGGCGTTTTCGTGTGTGGTTATTCTGTGTGCCGCCTTCCTGATGAAACTGTTGAAGCTTTTTCTCTTCCTTTCTCCTCGGCTCAGGCTGCTGAACTATACGCTCTAACCCGTGCATGTGTTATCGCCCAGGACACAGACGTCACTATCTACACTGATTCACGCTACGCTTTCGGCGTTGCTCATGACTTTGGTCGGATTTGGGCTTCGCGTGGGTTCACCACTGCAGACGGTAAGCCCATTTCTCATTCTTCGCTTGTTACTGATCTTATTACAGCGTGTCTTCTCCCGCGCTCTTTAGCCATTGTTAAGACTCGTGCTCATTGTATTGGGGACTCTTTTGAGATCAGGGGAAACTCTCTCGCCGATCGCATTGCCAAAGCCGCGGCTGCCTCCGGTGTTTTTCCGCCTTCGCTTACTCTCTCCCTGGTCTCATCCAGTCGCATGATTAGTGCCGTTCTTCCGGACATTGACTTGATCTCCCTCCAGGCCTCCGCTTCGGCCTCAGACAACCATTTCTGGGACTCATGCGGCGCGCAGCCGTCTGACGGCGTTCGGATCGATGCTCAGGGCCGCCTTTGTTTGCCTAGACATTGCACTCCATTTCTCGTCCGCGAGTTTCATGGTCCCACTCACCGCGGCCGAAGAGGGGTAGTGGAGGATTTATCCAAAATATTTTGCATCGACAAAATACACACCGATGTACATCACATTCTAGACAGATGTTTAACGTGCGCACAGAATAATCCATCTAAACCAGGCGCGGTACATCAGCACCTTCCCATACCTGACACGCCGTTCCAGGAATGGCAGATTGACTTTACTCACATGCCAAAACAGGGCCCCTTTAAGTATCTCTTGGTCATGGTCGACAAATTTTCACGATGGGTGGAGGCTTTCCCTTGCGGGAAAGAAGACGCTCGCACGGCGGTAAACAAATTGACGCAAGAAATCATTCCGCGTTATGGTCTCCCGGTAGGGATAGACTCTGACAAAGGTACGCCGTTCACCTCTAAGGTGACACAAGAACTGTGTAAAGACTTAAAGATCCATTGGCGTTTCCACATCCCGTACCATCCACAATCCTCCGGCATTGTGGAGCGCGCAAACAGAACAATCAAGGGTAAGCTGCGTAAAGCCATGCAAGAAGCTGGTACTAAAAATTGGGTACAAGTTTTGCCTTTAGTTCTCGCTGACATGCGAATGACCGCTCAAGTGGCCCTCGACAACCTGTCTCCGTACGAGCTCGTGATGGGCCGGCCTTTTCCTACACCCTGGCGCAGAGGTATGCAGGCTATAGGAACGAGTGATCTTGATGTACATCTCAGTGAGTACGCCGTGGGTCTCATGCGGGTGTTGGATGAGTACTGGACGAGACTAAATTCCAAAAAGCCTCCCATTCCTGAGGCACCCACTCACCCCTTTGAGGTAGGGGATAAAGTGTTGGTAAAGAAATTCGCTAAATTAGGCACTCCTTTGGAGGAACCGCCCTACAGTGAACCCACGGATGTGCTCGCTGTAACTCGAACGGCTGTACTAACTGACCTTTTTCCACAGTGGATTCATGCCAGTCGAATAAAGAAGGCTCCAATGTAATAGAAATCTATATTGTTGATGCTTAACAGGTTTTTGTGTTTCAGAAAGTTGCTGTGACAATAGCTGACGGCCTTTTCAGGGATCCCCTTTCCAGCATCCGGAGTGATCCGGTTTCGGCTGATCTACAAAGAGGGGATGGTCGGTGCGTCCCGCAGACTTCTGAACTGAGGAATCTGGAAGACACGTGAGCCTGGGCTACCTTCAATCATCTACATCCTGTGGACACAGAAAGAACAAAGTCAGTGACCAGTATGACTTTCCTTCTGGTATTGGTCTTAGTGCTTGGAGCAGGGAATCCCGCTCAAGCCAGCCACGAGGACAACGTTTTTTTTTGGCAATTTGCCAACTGGACTGCTAAACAACATACTAATCAGTCTTGTTATGTCTGTCAATACGTTAGAGTCTAAACTGTAGTTATACTCTGTAAACAAAGTATAAAAGAGGGGATTGTAAGATTGTATGTGTGTTCTCGTGCATGGCTGTACTGAACTTATGACCTGTTCACATCCTGGTAAACGTGCATAGCCGCGAGAACATACTTTTTTGCTTTTCTCTGTACCTTCTAGTTTCACTGAAACCACATTCCTGGACCCTCCTGTTCTAGGGGGTGTACATTCTGCTCTTTCATGTATAATAAAACAACTCCTTATTTGGTGAGTTCACCTTGTGCCCTCGGGCCTCTACTTATCTTGTCACGCAAGCTTCTTATGTATATAAACCCTGCTTTTTCTATGTATCATCGAGCAGTGCCTGAATAAACCAGATTGATTTAACTCGTGTGGTTTGTTTCAACCCTGCTCCAGAGCGCTCTTACGTCAACGCATCTGAACTGAGACAGACACAGGTTCTAACAAGCACCAAACAAATACCAGGCTATATTTAGCTGTTGTTAGACTGTGACCATATACCTCTGTCTCACTGATTACCCATGTGACAATAAATTCATATTATAATAAAAGAACTTATGATGCTGATTATTATTATTATTATTATTATTATTAACATTGTATTTAATGCAGTGTCTTGCAAAAGTAATCATCCCCCTTGGTGTTTGTCCTGTTTTGTCGCATTACAAGCTGGAATTAAAATGGATTTTGGGGGAGTTAGCACCATTTGATTTACACAACATGCCTACGACTTTAAAAAAACAGAAATCTGGAGTGTGCATAGTTATGCAAACCCCCCAAGTCAATACTTTGTAGAGCCACCTTTTGCTGCAATCACAGTTTAAAGTCTCTTGGGGTACAGTATGTCTCTATTAGCTCAGCACATCTAGTCACTGGGATTTTTGCCCATTCCTCAAGGCAAAACTGCTCCAATTCCTTCAAGTTAGATGGGTTGCGTTGGTGTACAGCAATCTTTAAGTTATGCCACAGATTCTCTATTGGATTGAGGTCTGGGCTTTAATTAGGCCATCCTAAGGCATTTCAGTGGCTACGTTCACACTGCAGGCTGAAGTGACTCAAATCCGATCTTTTCGCCCATATGTGACCTGTATCCGATCTTTTATTGACAGTATGAACGACACAGATCCAATTTTTTCAAATCCGACCCAGGCCGTTTGGATATGTGGTCCTAATTCCGATTCCTATCCGCTCTTTTCATATGCGACTTCAGTCTGAACCGCCAGGTCGCATTCATCCGACTTACACGTCATCAACAAGCCACAAACGTCACTATTCTGCGCTGAAGTAGGCGGCGGGTCTCTCAAAAAAAGTTACAACAACATGGCGCATAATCACGGGCGCAGATAGAGGGTGGGACTCGTCCCACCCAGATTTAAATTCACCTCGCTCGGTCCCCCCCACTTATAGGGAGGAAAAAACGTCTATGCTGTCTTTCTTTGCATAAGGCAAACCTCACGGAAAAATCAAAAGACTAATTACCATTCGGTTTATTGAGGTGCACGGCAGTATATACATAGTTGCAACAATTCACATAAAACAAAACAAAGACTGATATTCGGTTGGTTGAGCTGCGCAGACTGCACAGGTTGCGAGCTCGAGCTTGGTTGCTATGGTAACCCACAACAAGTTTGACAGGCATATCGGGGTTGATTTGCTGGCAGCTTTGTCCCCCCCAGTTTTTTGTCCCCCCCAGTTCAAAAAACGTATCTGCGCCCCTGCGCATGACATCAATGCGAGGGACGCTTCGGGCTGTGAAGGTTCTGAATCTTCTCAATGGAAGGACGCAGAGGTTAGGGAGCTGATTTCCATTTGGGGGGATGCAGCTATTCAAGCTAGATTGGATGGGTCATACCGCAACCGGGCGGTTTTACTTCCGTAAACACTGGCCATGCTCACTGCGTGTGACGTCGTCGTATCCTGCAATGCGCATGCAGAACACTTTTAGGTCGCTTTTCGTTCATACTGAGGATCACATACAAGTCGCATATATTTGTTAATGTGAACGACCTCACAAAACAATCGGATTTCACAAAAAAATCGGAATTGAGCATTAAGCCTTGCAGTGTGAACGTAGCGAGTGTTTCCCTTTAAACCACGCCAGTTTAGCTTTAGCAGCATTTTTAGGGTCATTTTCCTGCTAGAACCTGAACCTTCGTCCCAGTTTCAAACCTCTGGACGACTCAAACAGGTTTTCCTCCAGAACCAGAGCATTTTTTAACATAGTTACCAGATTTGGTCTCCTAGTCAAGGCCAAACCAGCTTCACTGGGAGACCAAATTTTAAACCAAGTTATGTCTTATCATTTGGTTCAATCAGTTGCAATTAATTAACCAAGTACCATGTAAGTATACATTTAACAAGGAAAACTTGGCACTGCGGGGCGGCACGGTGGTGTAGTGGTTAGCGCTGTCGCCTCACAGCAAGAAGGTCCTGGGTTCGAGCCCCGGGGCCGGCGAGAGCCTTTCTGTGTGGAGTTTGCATGTTCTCCCCGTGTCCGCGTGGGTTTCCTCCGGGTGCTCCGGTTTCCCCCACAGTCCAAAGACATGCAGGTTAGGTTAACTGGTGACTCTAAATTGACCGTAGGTGTGAGTGTGAATGGTTGTCTGTGTCTATGTGTCAGCCCTGTGATGACCTGGCGACTTGTCCAGGGTGTACCCCGCCTTTCGCCCGTAGTCAGCTGGGATAGGCTCCAGCTTGCCTGCGACCCTGTAGAAGGATAAAGCGGCTAGAGATAATGAGATGAGATGAACTTGGCACTGCATTAACTACAGTGTTTCCCGCAGACCAGGTAGCAATTTGTGGTGCTCCACTGTGCCGATGAGGGAATCGTGCGCAGTGGTGTCGTGGCGGTCGGTGGAGTCGGTCACTGGGGTGTATGCAAAGTGTTTACAGCAGGTGGTGTTCAAACACACAGTATTTTTCTTCAGAATCACCTGCTGGGACTATTTTAAAGCTACACAGCAAATTCCTCAGTGTTGAATTAACACTTTCAGAGTTAATTTGTGTCCAGTTGGACCTATATAAACACAGTAGGGTGTTAATTCAACACTGGGGATTTTGCTGTGTACAAGAAGCATTTGAGATTATTCAGTTCAATCTAAATTCTTTTAAGTTCTTTAAGAGAAGACAGCTAAAACAATTTTTACCAGAACCCTGCCTGGTTTCATTCCTCGACCCAACTTTACATTACAGGGCAGGCCATTAGTTTGCTGGGCTTGATGTTGGTGGAAAACCTGTCTTAAATTTATGAAAATTACTCACCAAAATTGAAGTTAAAGTTTAGCTTTTACTAGAGATGCACCGATTGCAATTTTTTGGGCCGATTCTGATTTCCAATTTTCCATGGAGTGTGACCTGCCGATACCGATTTTGGCCGATTCCGATTTCATTTTTTCAAACCATTTCACAGCACACACAAAGACTATTTTCTTTTTATCTTTTCTTTAATAGAACATTCTGCCAGATTTTCAGTAATAAATTTTCAACACCTCAAAGGTTGAAAACAAACAAAAAGACATTGTTCTTTGTAAAATCTTTCTTCATGTTTGGTATTAACATATTAATTCCTGAAATAGGAAATTCACACAAACATTTTTTCTTTTCCCATCCAATATCTGGCACAAAAACAACTTCCCCCTCATATATTATTTGCCTACTGCTATGGAACACACTTTCATAAGCCTATTTGGATCTGAAAACTTATGCCTTATAGAACAACCCATTTCTTCATTCAGGATCAAAATACAAAAATTATTTCCAGTCATACTTATACCATAGCCATTCTATCATCTTTATCAAATGTGTATTTGTAGAGTAATTTCCAATGGAATCAAGTGCAACCAAGGTCGTAAAACAAACAAAAAGACATTTTTTTCTTTCTCTCTTTGTACAAATCTAACTAGATGTTTGGTAATAGGCTAACGTATTAATTCCTGTAATGGGAAATTCACACAACCACAAACGTTTTCTTCTTTTCACATCCAATATCTGGCACAAAAAAAAAATCACTATATTTGCATATCCAAATATAGTGAATTTTTTTTTTTTTTTGTTAACGGCGCGCGCGCCGGAGCTCGTTAGGTGCGCGGGACTGACACTGTTCTGCGCAACACAATCGCACTAGAAAGCATGTTCAAGCTGCCAGTGTAGCTGCAGTCTTTTTAGTTGCGAATTACGAGTATTTTCACTTTCATCTCTCTGTGATACACAAGTTTTGATCGGCAGAAAATCGCCATATTTTAATTTTGACCGGCCGGTTGCCGGTCATGGCCGATCACGTGAAAATCGGCCGATTCCGATCGGCAGCCGGTCAATCGGTGCATCTCTGGTTTTTACCTTAGTTTTTTTGCCTTTTTGAATGCAATCTTTCAATCATTCTTTAGTTGACATTCAAGGAATAAATTGCAAAAAACAAGCTGGAGGTTTTTATTTTAAATATTGAACTCAACACTTACCTCAACCAATACCAAAATGAAATAAATAGTATAATGTAACAAAATAATAATAAAACATCATAATTAGATGCAAGAAACCACTTAAGGTAACACCAAGGCAACTAACAATAATGAAAAAGCATTACCCTAATTGGTGCAAAGCCTGCATGCCCTATCAGAACATTTAATTCTGCGTGGCTTCCTGAAAAAAAAAAAACTCAAGTGCCCTATCGTAAGGGAAGTCATTGCTGAAGCGGGATAAACGGGATAATGCCATAAGGCCGGTTCCTCGCGTCAAGCTGCTACCGTATGCATCAAAATTGGTTTGTAGCCTGACACAGGGATGTCCGTTTCCTGTAAGCCAAGAAGGCTATGATAAAGCTCATCATGAGCACGACGTAGGCTACCTTTTAAAATAAGGGGTCGGAAGGCGAATCGGGAAGGCTGAGTTATTTTTAATTAGCCTAACAGGCCGACTTGCACGCCTCTCCGTCTCTCTCTCTGTGTGCGCGCGCGTGTGAACGAGAAGAAAGAGCACTATGAATGAACGGAACGATACGCAACGGAATTTTTTTTTTCAAAATTGCGAGTCTGATTGTGTGGCGCTGCGCCACACAATGGTCTATGTATGGGAAACCCTGAACTATGTTGATATTATGCTGGCTGAAACGAGGATTCGTAATGCGGCAATTTGCATCACAGAATATGCCGCAGCGGTGCAGCCGCATGGACTCTGGGGCCTGTGATTGTATTGCCTAGACCAGTTGGTCTCCTACTGGAAAATCCTTAAAAATACTCTGTCCAGAACTGCCCTTTATTTAGTGCCATCCATCTTTCCTTCAGTCCTGACCAGCTTTCCTGTCCCTGCAGATTAAAAATATCCCCACGGCATGATACTGCCGCCACCATGCTTCACTGTAGGAATGGTGTTCTCAGGGTGTTGGGTTTGTGCCACACATGGCATTTCCCATGATGGCCAAAAAGATCAATTTTAGTCTCATCTGATCAGAGACTCTTCCATGTGTTTGGGGAGTCTGCCACATGCTGTTGGGCAAACTGCAAACATGTTTTCTTAAGCAATGGGTTTTTTCTGGCCACTCTTCCATAAAGCCCCACTCTGTGGAGTGTACAGTTTAAAGTGGTCCTATGGACAGATACTCCCATCTCCACTGTGGATCTTTGCAGCTCCTTCAGTGTTATCTTTGGTGTCTTTGTTGCATCTCTGATTAATGCCCTCCTTGCCTGTCTGAGTTTTGGTGGGTGGCCTTCTCTTGTCAGGTTTGTAGTGGTGCCATATTCTTCCCATTTTGCTATAATGGATTTAATGGTGCTCCCTGGGATATTCAAAGTTTGGGATATTTTTAATAACCCAACCCTGATCTATACTTCTTCACAACTTTGTCTCTGACCTGTTTGGAGGCTCCTTGGTTCTCATGTTGTTTGCTTAGTAGTGTAGCAGAGTCAGGGTCCTTCCAGAACAGGTTGATTTATATAGACATCATGTGACAGATCATGTGACACTTTGATTGCACACAGGTGGATCTTAATTAACTAATTATGTGACTTACGAAGTGAATTGATTGGATCAGCTCTTATTTTGGGGTTTCATACAAAAGGGGATGAATACCTATGCACACTCTAGATTTCTGGGTTTTTTTCATCTTAATTATTGTTTGTGTCACAATAAAACAATTTGTATTTTTAAAGTGGTTGTGTAAATCAAATGGTTCTAACCCTCCAAAAATCCATTTTAATTCCATCTTGGAATGCAACAAAACAGGACAAACACCAAGGGGGATGAATACTTTTGCAAGATACTGTACTAATGGAAATAGAAACATTTTGTTGTGCCCATGATGGTGTTAATATCCTTTATTTTGAAAATCACAATATGTCATATGACTGATTATTATCACACAGCTATAAGTAGTCTTCCATTCTTTGCAGGTGTCCATCAGTATGACGCTCCTCACCCTGATCCTTTTGGCCTCTGCTTTGTCTCTTTGCTCTTCTCTGGAGTTCAACCCAAAACCATGCATGCAAGCCAAGTCCAACAATGCTCATGCCATCTTCCTCAAGCGGCATCTGCCTGATGGCGTGCCGAAAACGTGGGACCAAAACGAATGGAATGCGCTGCTGAGGCAGATTAAGACATGTGGCAGACCCACTCAGTCATTTTTCCATGAGAGTGACAGAGAGCGTGTGAATGCAGTGTGCACCAAGGCTGGTGGAAAACAGCTCTCCGGGCACCTGTGCATCAGCAAGGAGAAATTCTCCTTTGTGACGGTGCGTGTGAATGTGGATGAGGGATTGTGTGGCATTAAGAGGATGAGCAATGAGACCAAACACATCATCCTTGGGTGCGATGAAGTAAAGGACATGTGTCGCCCTGTTCATTTTGAGGGGAACCCAAATAATCTGATGCCCAGTAATAATCAGCCTGACTGTGGAGAACACTCAGGGTCAAGCACAGGATTTAATGCAGCCATGTCCAAAAGCCTTCTCGTCTTCACTTTAGTCACTTTAACTTGTATTTTGTGATATGGCAATTCATACTGATAAATGTTTTGATTGCACACCAATATTAAATAAACAGTATTCAATTAACTTACAGTAATTAATGAAGAAGTTATAGTTTTTAATTAACTGTTGCAGTATTGGGCGGCACGATGGTGTAGTGGTTAGCGCTGTCGCCTCACAGCAAGAAGGTCCGGGTTCGAGCCCCGTGGCCGGCGAGGGCCTTTCTGTGTGGAGTTTGCATGTTCTCCCCGTGTCCGCGTGGGTTTCCTCCGGGTGCTCCGGTTTCCCCCACAGTCCAAAGACATGCAGGTTAGGCTAACTGGTGACTCTAAATTGACCGTAGGTGTGAATGTGAGTGTGAATGGTTGTCTGTGTCTATGTGTCAGCCCTGTGATGACCTGGCGACTTGTCCAGGGTGTACCCCGCCTTTCACCCGTAGTCAGCTGGGATAGGCTCTAGCTTGCCTGCGACCCTGTAGAACAGGATAAAGCGGCTAGAGATAATGAGATGAGATGAGATGTTGCAGTATTGGATTAAGAAGCATGGGGCCAAATTTACTCAGCAGGGCAAATTAGTATGAAGCAGCAATTTAAAAAAAAGCCAAATGGTATTTGTCAGTTGTGCGAAGGATCTGCTAACAATGCACAAACTAATGAACACAGACACAATCTGTTCGTATTAATAATGACCAACACAATCTACCAAGAACAGCATAAATTAGCATTGGGTCGCAAACAGATTCGTGACTCCTTCTAGTTGGAGGTTTCAGGTCATCTTTGATTTCCTCGAGCAAATAACATGCCTTGGGAATTGATATGTGCTGATAGCATCTTCCTCTGGCATTCCAAATAAATTAATGCGAGTGGACAAAATTCTCTCCCTTCTATCACATGCTCTCTGTTCCCGGCAATGCCTCCTCCTCACAACCATGTGAAGCCCAAAATGGGTTAAAACATGCTTTTTTGGTGTTAAATAATCACAGGATTAGCAGTAAATTGACTGCTGCAAACTTTAGTAAATCATGTTGCTTGAGTCATTTAAATACTCTCCTCCCCCAGATTTTGCATTATGAAAGGGGAAACGTCTATAAATACATATGCAATGAGGCCAGCCACAAAAATAACTACGTCCCACACCTTACCACCACTCACTTTTCACTGCAGTAAATCCTGACAGTATTTTTTTAACGTCAAAGAGGGTTTTTGCATTGGAGCAAATTATTCGTAAATCTGGCCCATAGTGTTGCAGTGAAATACGATGTGTTGAGCTGATTCTTACAGTAGTGTTGTAGTACTTGAGACTGGTCTTGGTCTCAAGACAACTTTTTGAAGGTCTCTGCCTCGTCTCGGAATCGACCACATTTTTTACTTGGTCATGTCTCAGGATCGGACATAGAGGACTTGGAATTTTATTTCAAGACCAGTCAAGACCACAACTACCGTATGGGATATCACAAACTTGCCTATGCATTATTTTAACATCATTACTGTGATTGGATGTAAAACTTCCTGCTACAAATGCAATGAATAACATGACTCATTGCTAATTTGAAATTTTCGTTACTGTTAACAGCCATCACCCTTCCCCACCCCTCTTCACACTCACAGGTCTGGTCTTGGTCTTGACTCGGTCTTGGTCATGACTTGGTCTCAGTTTAAGTGGTCTTGACTACAACACTATCTTATAGAATATTACTTGGGTTGATCCAGCTATGAGTGTTCAATAATGTACAGTACCAGTCAAAAGTTTGCACACACCTTCTAATTCAATTATTTTTCTTTATTTTTATTATTTAAAAAGCACTTCATGGCTTAAAGTAATGATGGATGTCATTTCTCTTTACTTAGTTGAGTGGTTCTTGACATAATATGGATTACTACACGAGCTGTTTACTATAGGGCTATTTACTGCATACTTATTATTTAATGTTTACTGTTTGATCTCAAACGCATTAAGAAGGCAAGAAATTGCACTAATTAACTTTTGACGAGGCACACCTGTTAATTGAAAAACATTTCAGGTGACTACCTCATGAAGTTGGTTAAGATAATGCCAGTAGTGTGCAAAGTGTCATCAATGTAAACCCTGGCTACTTGGAAGAATACAAATATGAAACACATTTTGGTTTTTAACACTTTTTTTTGTTTACCACATAATTCCATATACGTTTCAGATGTTATTTCATGGTTTTGATGTCTTCAGTATTCTCTACAATGTAGAAAATAGTCAAAATACAGAAAAATCTATGAATGAGTAGGGATGTCCAAACTTTTGATTGGTACTGCAGGTACCAATTCAACATCGGTCTCAGATTATCACTGAGGGTTTTGCTATGCAGCTTTATTATATATGTGTGTACAAATATTCAAGCTGAGCTGTGTGATAAAATAAACAGTAAAACATTTTGACTGGCAAACTGTTATACCCAAAATGAACAAATAAAGCTAATGAAAATGGAAATGGCTATAAAGCATTATTGACTTGTTAAGAGTCAAACGGTATCTGTATCAAGTATAATCTCAAACAGTATCAACAAACGTATTTGACCTTTTTCTGGTGGCAGGTTATGGGGTTAAATTTAATTGTGGGGTCTGTAATTATATGTATGTGAGTAAAATGGTATGTTGTGGCTACAGAGTAGACAACACTCCACTGGAACTTCACCTTGTTCTTACCCTGAAAAACAAACCTGAAAAATTTAAATAATATTGGCTGGCTTTGAGTGGTATATCAGATATATTCCATTCAGCTAGCATGATATTGAACAAGTCAAAAATGAGTTCAGTATCGATGAGTTTGATATCATGCTAGATGAATGGAATATATCTGATATACCACAAAAAAAGCTAGCTATTATTATTATTATTATTATTATACGCTCTCTTCATATCAGCATATCATCATTCTCAAAGGCCAATGCTAGCTTACCCACAAGTTGGCGCTGTTAGCGTGGCAGTGAAGTCACCTTCCAGCTGGTGTAGCATTCATCACCGTGGCAGTGAAGTCACCTTTCAGCCGGTGTAGCATTCATCAGTAGTGTTAGCGAATACTAATAAAGCGGTGCTATCGAGAGCAAGTAGCACAAGGTAACAACCGAGAAACTAAGATTTCTGTCTCCAGACTCTCCTTTCACGCACACTCACCACAGTATTTTTCACTCAGACTTAAAGTGCCATTCCACCATTGGATGTATTCTTTGGCATAAAATACAATATATTTTGACAACATATATAAATGGTATCACTAGATAGAGAAATCTTTTAGCTTCAAAATGATATATCAAACATAATTTTTTGACAACGACAAGTATATTAATTTTGCGACCAAAGTCACCTACCCTTTTAATTTCCGCGCGTGATGTTATCGGCAGGTTCCCCTTCTTGTGTACCACGTGACGTGTGACGTGGCACATATTATCAGCAATGGCGGATAGAACGCAATAAAAATAATACCAATAAATCTAGCTAATACCAATAAATCTAGCTAACTGAAAGATTAACTCAAAATTTTTCACAATTTTTTTGGCCCCCATATACGAGGAGAAATGACTCTCTCACTTTGGGGGTTTCCTGGTCTAAAAATAGACCGACACGTGGTACACAAGAAGGGGATCCTGCCGATGACATCACGTTTCACTACCGTGCGGAAATTAAAAGGGTAGGTGACTTTGGTCGCAAAATTAATATACTTGTCGTTGTCAAAACATTATGTTTGATATATCATTTTGAAGCTAAAAGATTTCTCTGTCTAGTCATGTTGTCATAAAATATATTGTATTTTATGCCAAAGAATACATCCAATGGTGGAATGGCACTTTAAGTATTTATTTCCCTGTGTAATTTACTTAATTACTTTTAAAATCAACATCGACAACTACACACAACAGAGCTACCTGACAGCCAAAATTCTCTCAAAATCTTCCATAATTAACGAAGCAAACCTGGTGGCCATATTTGTTTACAAATTGTCATAGTTGTTTGCTAACCCAGAAGTTTTACATCTCTGACGTGTCTCTTTTCCAGTTTTTTGATGTCTGTTGTTATGTTTTTCTCTTGTAAATATGCATGTAGAATATCTAATGAAGTTCTAATTCAACGCATCTAATGAAGTATCTAATTCAACGCATCTTTCTGTTTCCCGGCGAACACAGAAATGGTTGTGCGCATGTGCAGCAGAAAAGTTTCTCATTGGATATTTGCACTCCGACATGTGACGTCATGTCTTGACAACGTGCAATATTGTAACAATATTGCATGCTCATTGTCCATTGGGTAGAGTGGCATAATACACATAGGATAAGCGATATGATAACAATATCACATGCTATCAAACCAAATGAATGAAACCTGCTAGAAGGGAATAGAATGCATGTTTTTATTCCATGGAAAAAGTGTCCTGTATGTATAATAATTATTAATATTTATTATTTAGATAAAGCCATTACTATTGAAGTATGTCAGATAGTTTGAGAGATATGACTCATTTTAGAAGATATTTGTCTCTTCCTGTTAATCTGATGTACATGATGATGTTAAAGGAGCAGCTTGTGAAAAATCAATTTCTTCTTCACCCAAAAGTAACCAACTTGCTTAGACATGTCTGTTCCTTTAATTTTGCACTAAGGGTACAAAGCAAAGTTCCAAACAAGGAAATGAAGTCTGTCTCACATAAAATCTTTCAACATGTCATGTTGAAACAACAACAAACAAAGTGGGTCTAGCTGAATGATATAACTTTATGAGGTCAGCCATCTTGGACAACTGGAAACATTTTTCAGACTGCAAATTGTACAGGTAGTTAACAGTTATGTGGATTACAAATGTCTGTGAAGGGTCTCAGTCATCCAGGTCATCGTATACCATAGATGCTAAAGAAGGCAACTGGACTTGCTTGAAATCCTTGAAGACGTTTCACCTTTCATCCAAGGCTTCTTCAGTTCTGTCTGACTAGTGGGGAATTTCAGGTATCTATCTTCTCCATCCATTTTGGCGTATCACTATAGTGACGTGGCCACTCTGACAGCTTCAGCCATCAAAGTGTCTAGGGAGCATTACAGTAGTGGTTTCCCGTTGCCTTCTACTGGATTATTATAGAGGTTTTCTCCTCTCAACCATTCCCACTCACATTCACACCTATGGACAATTTAGAGTCACCAATTAGCCTAACTTGCATGTCTTTGGACTGTGGGAGAAACACAGACATGAGGAGAACATGCAAACTCCACACAGAAAGGCCCCCACTGGCTGCTGGGCTTGAACCCAGAACCTTCTTGCTGTGAGGCGACAGTGCTAACCACTTACACTACCGTGCTGCCATTTATCCTCTCGTGGACCAAAAGCAACCCTAACAACTTTCCTTAGGGTTGCTTTTGGGCCACTAGAAGATAAATACCTGAAACTCCCCACTCGTCAGACAGAACTGAAGAAGCCTTTCGGCTCAGAAGTGAAACGTCTTCAAGGATTTCAAGCAAGTCCACTTACAGTTGTGGTCAGAAGTTTACATACAGTGACATGAATGCCATCTTGGATATGAATGTCATGGCAATATTTGGGCTTTCAGTAATTTCTTTGAACTGTTCTTTTTCTGTGGCAGAATGATCGTACAGAATACATCTTTAATTAAAAAAAAACACGAGAATTTGTTGCACAAGTTTTCATTTTCTTTGAGTTTACTGAAATCCACACAGGGTCAAAATTATGCATACAGGGTCAAAAATATACATACAGCACACCTAATATTTGGGTAAAATGTCTCTTTGCAAGATTCACCTTGCCCAAACATTTTTGTTTACCATGAACAAGCTTCCGGCAGAATTCTGGTTGGATATTTCACGACTCTTCATGGCAGAATTGGTAGAGTTCAATTAATTTTTTTTTCTTGGCATGGACTCGACTTATTAGCATGGTCCATATATTTTCAATAGGTTTGAAGTCAGGGCTTCTTTTAAGCTTAATGTTAGCCTGCTTTATCCTCCACACCCAGTTCTGATGCGTGTTTGGGTTCATTGTCCTGCTGTAACTCCCAAGTCCCAAGTCGTGTTCAAGTTTCTGATGGTTTATGGTGAAGAATTCTGAGGTAGTCTTCTTTTTTCATTATTCCATCCACTTTGTGCAATGAACCAGTTCCACTGGCCGCAAAACAGCCCCAGATCATGATGATCTTACCACCAGCTGGTACAGTGTTCCTCTGTACATGGTGTTCATTGTGGCCAAACAACTCAATCTTTGTCTCATCTGACCATACAACTATTCTCCAGAAGGCTTTTTCTTTGTCCGTGTGGTCAGCTTCAAACTTTAGTTATGCTTGAAGGTGTCAGTTTTGGAGCAGGGGGTTATTTCTTGGATAGCAGCCTCTTAGTCCGTGGTGATATAAAATTCACTGAACTGTAGACAGTGATCCATCAGCTTCCAGTTCATGGCAGGGCTGTGCCATGGTGGTTCCCAGGTTGTTCCTGACCATCCAAACCAATTTTCTTTCAGCTGAGGGTGACAGTTCAGGTTTTCTTGAAGCAAAGAGGCTTGGCAAAGTGACTACACTCTAAAAAATAAAGGTGCTTCAGTGGTTCTTCAAATCTCTGGATGGTTCCATGGAGAGTCAAAACTCTGTGATGAACCATTACATTATGCGAAAGGTTCTTCACATTGGAAATGGTTCTTCAGACCCTGGCATTCTCTTACCATTTGCTGGTCAATGCACATAGGCTATGTTTACACAAATCTGTCTTCACTGCTCAAACAAATGGTTTAAATGGTTCTTTAAAGAACTGTTGCATGAACGGTTCTTTGAAGCCCTGAAAAAGGTTCTTCTATGGCATCGCCCTGAAGAACCGGTACTGGCCCCATTATTTTTTAGAGTGTACTCCTCACAATAACTTGAATATAATTGTTTGAACTGATCTTGAAATTTGCATTTGTTTAGAAATGGCTCCAAGAGACATTCTGGAGTTGTGTACTGTATATCTGCGATCCTCTTTCTCAGATCTGCACTGGACTTTCCCATACTGTGTGTTGGTCAATCCAATGAGTGCTGTAAACAAACCCTTTTTATGAAGGCAGAGAGAAGCTACCAGCTGTAGTCCATCATGATCACTAATAGGAAGTTAAGAGACCTCGGAAGTTTTGGAAGTTTCAGCACCTCTGAATTAATAATCTAAGTGAGTGTATGTAAATTTTTGACCCTGAATGTATAATTTTGACCCTGTGTTGATTTCAGAAAACCCAAAGAAAATGAAAACTTGTGCACCAAATTCTAGTGGGTTTTTTTTTTATTAAAGATGTATGTTGTACAATCATTCTGCCATAGAAAAAGAACAGTTCAAAGAAATTACTGAAAGCCCAAATATTGCCATGGCATTCATATCCAAGATGGCATTCATGTCACTGTAGGTAAACTTCTGACCACAACTGTACCTTCTTTAGCACCTATGGTTTATATTAATTACAAGTCTTCTACAAAATGAAATGTGAAAATAGTGCTATCCCTGATATTTTTGCAGAATGACTTAATTAAAAATTAAGTTAAATAGATGCCATATGAAGCAAGTATATGAAGATTTGAGCCTGAGTTTATGGAAAAGCTTCTGTGGTGAGAAACATTTGGTATTTGGAAGATTACTTGTTACGGTGGTGCAGTGGAAAGTGTTGCAGCCCTTGTTTGATCCTGAGCTTGGTGGGCCTGTCTGGAGTGTCGCATGTTCTCCCCATGCCTGATTTTCTCTTACCTCCTAAAAAACATTCCAGTAGGTGGATGAGTGACTCTCAGTTCCCCCGAGGTGTGAATATGTACATGTATGCTGCAAACAACTGCCATTCCACCCAGGCTGTGTTCCTAGTGTTCCCTGGATAGGGTCATGATCTGCCGACAAACCTGACCAAGATAAAGCTGTCAAAATGAATTTTTATTATTTATTTATTTATTTATTTATTTATTTATTGAGGGGTGGAGGTAATTTACTACCAAACTATTCTATAACTTTTTTCATCAAAACCAATAATAGCACAGACACTCAAACAGATGTTTCCTTATCTATTTTCACTGTTTTTTAAATGGCTTCTTGAAAAACACAGAAGGTTTGTTTCTAGAGGAAGTGGTTTCACAGAAAGGATGAACTAGGGGAGACAAAATGAGAACTTATGTTCCTAGTGTTCCCTGGATAGGGTCATGATCTGCCTACAAACCTGACTAAGATAAAGCTGTCAAAATGAACTTTTATTTATTTATGTATTTATTTATTTATTGTGGGGGCGGCACGGTGGTGTAGCGCTGTCGCCTCACAGCAAGAAGGTCCGGGTTCGAGCCCCGTGGCTGGCGAGGGCCTTTCTGTGTGGAGTTTGCATGTTCTCCCCGTGTCCGCGTGGGTTTCCTCCGGGTGCTCCGGTTTCCCCCACAGTCCAAAGACAAGCAGGTTAGGCTAACTGGTGACTCTAAATTGACTGTAGGCGTGAGTGTGAATGGTTGTCTGTGTCTATGTGTCAGCCCTGTGATGACCTGGCAACTTGTCCAGGGTGTACCCTGCCTTTCGCCCGTAGTCAGCTGGGATAGGCTCCAGCTTGCCTGCGACCCTGTAGAACAGGATAAAGCAGCTACAGATAATGAGATGAGATGAGATGAGATGAGATGAGATGAGATGAGATGAGATGAGATGAGATGAGATTTATTGTGGGGTGGAGGTAATTTATTACCAAACTTATTCTATAACTTTTTTCATCAAAACCAATAATAGCACAGACACTCAAACAGATGTTTCCTTATCTATTTTCACTATTTTTTTAATGGCTTCTTGAAAAACACAGAAGGTTTGTTTCTAGAGGAAGTGGTTTCACAGAAAGGTTGAACTAGAGGAGACAAAATGAGAACTTATGTTCCTATCCCTGGATAGGGTCATGATCTGCCTACAAACCTGACCAAGATAAAGAAGAAGAAGAAACCTTTATTTGTCACATGCACACTTCAAGCACAGCGAGATTCATCCTCTGCATTTAACCCATCTGAAGCAGTGAACACACACACACACACACAGAGCAGTGGGCAGCCACACTACAGCACCCAGGGAGCAGTCAGGGGTTAAATACCTTGCTCAAGGGCACTTCAGCCCAAGGCCGCCCCACGTTAACCTAATTGTATGTCTTTGAACTGTGGGGGAAACTGAAGCACCCAGAGGAAACCCACGCTGACACGGGGAGAACACGCAAACTCCACACAAAAAGGCCCCCGCCAGCTGCTGGGCTCAAACCCAGAACCTTCTTGCTGTGAGGTGACAGTGCTAACCACTACACCATCATGTCAAAATAAATTTTTATTTTTATTTTATTTATTTTTTGTGGTGTGGAGGTAATTTATTACCAAACTATTCTATAACTTTTTTCATCAAAACCAATAATAGCACAGACAATCAACCAGATGTTTCCTTATCTATTTTCACTGTTTTTTAAATAGCTTCTTGAAAAACACAGAAGGTTTGTTTCTAGAGGAAGTGGTTTCACAGAAAGGATGAACTGGGGGAGACAAAATCAGAACTTCTCATCTCATCTCATCTCATCTCATCTCATTATCTCTAGCCGCTTTATCCTTCTACAGGGTCGCAGGCAAGCTGGAGCCTATCCCAGCTGACTACGGGCGAAAGGCGGGGTACACCCTGGACAAGTCGCCAGGTCATCACAGGGCTGACACATAGACACAGACAACCATTCACACTCACATTCACACCTACGGTCAATTTAGAGTCACCAGTTAACCTAACCTGCATGTCTTTGGACTGTGGGGGAAACCGGAGCACCCAGAGGAAACCCACGCGGACACGGGGAGAACATGCAAACTCCGCACAGAAAGGCCCTCGCTGGCCATGGGGCTCGAACCCGGACCTTCTTGCTGTGAAGCGACAGCGCTAACCACTACACCACCGTGCCGCCCAAAATGAGAACTTATGTCTGTTAAACTATTTGAGCCATGTAGCAACACTAGATGGCACCACTATCCAAATGATGTCCAGAGCCTCACGGCCATGCTTTAGGTCTACAAGGTTGAATGACTGCAGCTTTGGGACCTTGAGGATTTTAGGGAATTAAGTTCATACTAATGTGTGCTTACTAAACTCTGGTTCTCTTTCCTTTTTCATCTTTTCCACATGTTTCACCCCTCATTCACCTTTAACTTTAACCCACATTCCCTGCCACTCCATGTGCTTCTATTGTACTGTGGGGCACTGGAATGTGAGGCTTTTCTTGGAATTAATGTCTCAAATTTGGCCCCATCAACCAAAATCAGTTCCAACATGTCATATATTTTATCTTCTGGCCTTTTGGTGGATGATGGGATCAGTATATAGTCTTCTATTATATCTCATTTAATGAAGAATGCCCTGCAATGAGTAGATGCATGTGAATGGATGTGTCTTTTGCCTGAACAGGAGGTTGTATAAGGACAAAGAATTCTGAGGTCGCAGCGCAGGCTATACCAACAGGGCAAGGCAGACAGGCTGGTATAGTACAGGTCACAGTGGAAAAATGACTTGAGAACCACACAAGCAATAAGGAAAGCCAGTGCACAGAACAATCCCTTTTTGGGAAAAAGAAGGAAAACATAAGCAGAAACTGAAAGAATGAGTGTGGAGTGAAAAGCTATGGATGGGTGGAGGAAAGCCACTAGACAGTCAGAGCAGGGTGGAGAGAATATGAGGAACTGCCCTGTATTTTATCTCAAGAGTTCTGGCCAAAAAGAACAGAATAAAAAATGAGTGTTTGTGTATAAAATAAGGTGTGAGCTTGGGAAAAGCAGCCTGTTTTCATTCCCACATCTCTCTTCGTCAATTCAATATCAATTCAAAACAAAAAACTATGTATACTGGATGTAAGAATTTGACTTGGAAAACCATCTGAAGAAGCTACATGTGTGCATCAGCATTTAACATATGCTCTATAGACCTGCAACAAAATTGTATAACTTGTTTAATGCAATCTAGCTATAGCAATCTTGCAATACATTTGTGTATAAAAAGTTTGAGATTTATAAAGTACGATAAACTTCATTATGCAACATATTCAGTAAAGATAAACCAGAGTAAGCGGAGTCATAGCTAATGACAAAATACAGACATATGATAAATTAAAAGAAAAATCAAGCTAAAGTGCTTTAGTAAAGTGTTGGGCCACCACAGAATGCCAGAACAGCTTCAGTCTGCCTTGGCATAGATTCTCCAAGATTTTGGAACTGTACTGAACAGCATTCCTCCAAAATATATTCCATCAATGGTGTTTCATTTGGTGGTGGAGAGTGTTGTCTAACTGTCAGTCCAAAATTTCCCTTAGATGTTTTATTGGGTTGGGATGTGGAGACTGTGAAGGCCATAACATCAAACAATTTGGCACGGTGGTGTAGTGGTTAGCACGGTCGCCTCACAGCAAGAAGTTTCTGGGTTCGAACCCAGCAGCCGGCGAGGGCCTTTCTGTGTGGAGTTTGCATGTTCTCCCCGTGTCTGCGTGGGTTTCCTCCAGGTGCTCCGGTTTCCCCCACAATCCAAAGACATGCAGGTTAGGTTAATATGGGATGGCCTTGAGCTGAGATGCCCTTGAGCAAGGCACCGAACTCCCAACTGCTCCCCGGGCGCTGTTAGCATGGCTGCCCACTGCTCTGGGTATGTGTGTGTGCTCATTGCTCACGTGTGTGTTCACTGCTTCAGATCGGTTAAATGCAGAGAGGAAATTTCACAAGTGTGTGATGAATAAAGTTGTGCTTTCTTTCTTCTTATTATTCAGTGAACCCTTATACCCTGTGGACTCCCATCTTTATAGAAATGTTTCATCATAGGATAAAGGTGATCAGTCAGAATAACTTTGGATTGATTTCCCTTTAATTAGACAAGGGAAGGGTTTTTTCCCCCTTTAGTTTGTCATCCATCTGTACTTCTCATCTCAACCCTGTGTTTGGCTTTTTCTTTCTCAGGTCTTCATCTACATTTTGTTTTTGTTTTTGTTTTTTTTGTTCTTCCATAGGTCTGCTGAAATTTTCCCTCTATTCTTCCTGCTCTTTATATCCACCCCCTTTCTGCTCTGCTCCAGCTGCTTTCTGCTTCTTCTCTTCATTTTTTTCATCCCATAAAATTTCTTTTGCACTCTTTTTTTTTTCAGCCAGGTTGTTAAATGCTGACCCACATGCAGTAATCAGTAGCACAAGGGCTGCTCCAGCTTCCAGGATACAGCTCACTGGCAGCTTAGACAAGTCACACACAAAACCACAGCCACACACGCATGTGCGCATGCATGCACGCACACACACACACACACACACACACAGAGAGAGAGAGAGAGAGAGAGAGAGACTGGCTTCAGTCTCCCTGGCTTCAGAAGGCTTAGCTGCTGAGGGCTGTTGTGGGTAAACCCATATGGAAAAGAAATAGAAGAAACTTATAAAAAATATATAACTTTCCATCACCTTCAGTTTATGTTTCATGTATTGTGCATCATATAAGGAATATGATTTACTCCTGAAAGTGGCCACTTTTGCATTACTGTCATATATTGTTCTGATAAATATGCAAATCATACAAGTTTCATTTTGTTCAAATTTACTAAGGATCTTATATCTGGTTTCACTGTTGTATTCTTTACATACAAGTTTCAGACAAAGGACATACAAATTTTATAAGATTTATCTACATCTTTTCCATATGGGAAAGAGTTCATTTATTGGAAACAACTAAACTAACAAAACATCTAATATGAGGGTGTACGATTTTGAAATTCTCCTCAGAGAGACAAAGAAAGAAAGATTCCAATTCCACCATCAGATCTTTCCTCTTTGTGTACTTATGTGTGCCTTATCTTTTCCTCTTCATCTCTTTGGTTACGCTTTCCCTTTTGTTCCTGTGTCTTTGCCACAGTCCCCTTTAGTTGCAGGTGTTTTGCATGTTTTATTGCTCTGGTAGATGTTTGACTGAAGGTGGAAGAGAACAGAGGTTTTCTGATGCCTTTGTCATAAGGGCACTCACAAAAGCCATCACTTCAATACAACAAAGTGGCAAGCAGGCTTCTACCATTTACTCAGGTCAAGTGGGAAACTGGGGTTTTTGTATATATCTAAATGTGTGTGGGTGTGCATGCAAGGACATGTATGCATGCTTACTAAGTGCATGTGCAAACCCCCACCCATTCTTCTTGACCTCTCTCTCTCTCTCTCTCTCTCTCTCTCTCATAATAAATGAGCATGATAATTAGAGCCGCTGAAGGCCAGGAAAAAGAGAGGACAGGGAGGGAAAAAAGGAAACACTGGGCAAGTAACACAGGCATCTGGAGAAAAATCACCCCACATGTTGAGTCACGCACACACTCACATGTAGGTCTCAAATGACTGAGCCCAAGATGGATGGTGTTGGTAAAAGGGATCATTTAGACTGCATTCTGAATCAAACTCAACAAAACATGGTGACTCATGATGACTCAAATCCCATTTAGAGAGAGAGCGAGAGAGAGAGAAAAGAGAGAGAGAGAGAGAGAGAGAGAGATGAAAGTGGGTAGAAATTGGGATCAGATGGCAAAGGTGAGGGTCAGGTTTAGTGCCTTGGCTGGCATGAGTTTAATGCATCCAGCGGCTTAACAAGCACCACAAATCACTGCTGAACCCTATAACAAGCTCACATAAAGTTGCTGTTTCAAAGAATGTGTGTGTGTGTGTGTGTGTGTGTGTGTGTGTGTGTGTGTGTGTGTGTGTGTGTGTGTGTGTGTGTGTGTGTTACCTCAGGGTGAAAAAGCTGAGATTAGGCCACAGAAGGAAGTAATTTGGGAGATAAATGGATAAGAGTCCAGGCAATGAGTTTCTGTTTGAACTTCCTTAGCTTCAGCCTGATTTGACTGAGGGATAGAGGGAGGAGGGAAAAGAGCAGTGCTATAAGAGGAAAGAATACATGGTGGAAAGAAAAGACAATAATATTGTTTGAGAGATGGATAGGACAGCATGGCAGAGAGGAACAAAGAAGAGAATAGGAGAAATGCATGGTGCATTCTGAGTTTGAGAAGAAGCTACAGAGGAGCCGCAAAAAGCACTTAGGCATTGGTTTAAAATAGCTCAGTATCAAATGTATTCACGTCTCTTGCAGAGTTTAATTTAGTACTGGAAAAACCCTCACATTACATTTGTCCATTAGAACAGTGGAAAGAGCAGTGTGTGTGTGTGTGTGTGTGGCTAACATGGTTGGTGTGAGGGGCCATTTTTTTATGTATTAATGTTGATATGAATGTATTTGTGCAAAAATTATTTGTTTCAGTGTGTGAAAGTTTGTGAATGTGGGTGCATTTGAGTGTAAGCAGGCGCACGCATGGTGCCTGCATGCATACGTACGTGTCAGTGGTATGTGTGTTTTTGGTTATGTGAGTCCACTGAGTGGAGTATCACTTACCGCACAAAGATCTTGCCAAATAAACAGAACTAAACGAAAGCCTAATCCCTTTCTGAAAAGTGCACAGAAATATTTACTGTCTGCTTGCAAGGCACCTCTCCTCTTTCCCTAATGTCTCTCTCTCTCTCTCTCTCTCTCTCTCTCTCTCTCTCTTCCTGATCCCATCCTCTAACTGCCATTCCTTTTCTGTCTTTGATCTCCTGCTCTGAATCATTCCCCCTCTCATTTTCTGAAGCCCAGAACAATACAATAAAAAATGAGCTAAGCACAGTCCCCGCCTCTCCCTCCCCCCAACTCTTTTTTTTTTCTGCAGTCCCAGCATCTCTGCAGTGTGCCTGTGGAATGCAGTCCCAGCATCACAAAAGAACAAAAGGGGAGACAGTGGGAGAGAGAGAGAGGGGGGGGGGGGGCGATAGAGAGAAAGTGGGTGAGGTGAACTGGAAACAAAGAAAGGGGGAATGAGAAGAGAGCAGGATGAAAAGATTGAGAAAGACCATGACTGCTCATTAGACCCATAGGGCAGACCACAACTGTCTGACAACATTCTTCATTCTACGCCCGCTCTCGTTCAGGTTTTTTATGACTAGTATGCCCCCAGGTAAAAGGCTCTTATTGTACAAAGATCATTTCTGGTAGAGATGTTGGCAATCTTGTCCTCATAAATTTCTCACTTCAGAGATGGAAATTTATGATACACTCAAAAACTTGACATCAGAAATAAACTACAAACATGGACCTGAATAAAATGTTGACTACCTGTTCACTGGTGAGCCTCTGGATAGTTAAAGGTTATTAGCCTGCTAAATGGTCCTACCTGGACACTCTCTGATAAGAAAATGCAGTTTTAAACAGTAATAAATGAAACAAAATCAATATTTGGTGTAACGACCCTTTAAAAAATATTAGTCTCAGGTACAATATGTGCAGTTTTATAAGCAAATGAGCTATAAGTTTTACTGAGCAATTAGCAGAACTAGCCACATTTCTTCTGGAGAACTTGCTTCTTGTTTTTGCAGCAATGCCCAGCAGCCTTCAGGTGAAAGAAACATCAAAGATGCTTTGCTACAAGCAGAAAATGCAGGAGTTGCCTTAGAAGTGGTGTTGCAAGTTCCTCCTCTTGACAGTATTGCAGGTGGAAAGGTGGAAGGAACATTTGCAGTGTTGGGCAACCTTCTGCATCTTTGGCAGGTATGTCAGGGTCACCAGCATTTCCCTCCTTAGCCTGTTTGCCTCGCCTGATTTGAGCAGCAAAGACTGAATCGGCCTTCACCTGCAGAAGGATTCCAACTGCAGGCTCTTATCAACTACAGCCATCTTGAGCTGGTCTCAGCTGCCATGGCTATCTTCCTGTAGTGTTACATGGATGTTGAATGCTGAAGCACAGGACAGGTGGGGTTTAGTTGACTGACTTTCTTTATTTTAGCAATTATCTTGGCCTTGGGGTGGTGTGGTGTTTAGCAATGTTATCTCACTGCAAGAAGGTTCAAACCTCACAGCTGATATATATATATATATATATATATATATATATATATATATATATATATATATATATATATATGTGTGTGTGTACGGGGTTGGTCAAAATTATGTTAACACTTAATTCACAAAATATACATGATATGTGCAAGACGTTTTACAGGATGGTCTCAACCTGTTTGCCATCGTGTTCAACACACAAAAACCAGCGAGCAACAGTACCATTTATTCTGTCACTCATGGCGTACGTCTATCTGCAGGAGGAAAATAATACATTCATGATAACATAATTTTGATTTGACTAACCCTATATATTATATATATAGGGTTATATATATATTATATATATAATATATATAATATATATAATATATATAATATTATATATATATATATATATATATATATATATATATATATATATATATATATATATATATATTAGCACTGTCGCCTCACAGCAAGAAGGTTCTGGATTCGAGTCCAGTGGCCAACGAGGGCCTTTCTGTGTGGAGTTTGCATGTTCTCCCCGTGTCTGCGTGGGTTTCCTCTGGGTGCTCCGGTTTCCCCCACAGTCCAAAGACATGCAGGTTAGGTTAACTGGTGACTCTAAATTGACCGTAGATGTGAATGTGAGTGTGAATGGTTGTTTGCCTCTGTGTGTCAGCCCTGCGATAACCTGGTGACTTGTCCAGGGTGTACCCTGCCTCTCGCCCATAGTCAGCAGGGATAGGCTCCAGCTTGCCTGCGACCCTGTAGAACAGGATAAAGCGGCTAGAGATAATGAGATTATATATATATATATATATATATATATATATATATATATATATATATATATATATATATACACACACACACACACACACACACAATGGTGTAGTGGTTAGCACTGTCGCCTCACAGCAAGAAGGTTCTGGATTCGAGTCCAGTGGCCAACGAGGGCCTTTCTGTGTGGAGTTTGCATGTTCTCCCTGTGTCTGTGTGGGTTTCCTCCGTGTGCTCCGCTTTCCCCCCACAGTCCAAAGACATGCAGGTTAGGTTAATTGGTGGTTCTAAATTGACCATAGGTGTGAATGTGAATGGTTGTTTGTCTCTATGTGTCAGCCCTGCGATGACCTGGCAACTTGTCCAGGGTGTACCCCGCCTCTCACCCATAGTCAACTGGGATAGGCTCCAGCTTGCCTGCAACCCTGTACAGGATAAATGGCTACAGATAATGGATGGATATATATAAAACACAGCAGTTTTTGAGCTGCCTGGAGACCAGCACGTGCACACGCTCTCAGCTTGGAGAACTGCCTTCTCTTGGCTCTTTCCCCCTTATCAGCTCTCCGTCATCACTGAAAGACACACACACAAAAAAAAAATCAATTAAACAAAGGTGTGATCATTTTGCCACTCACCTTCCCCAGCCTCCCTTTTCATGCACAAACTGGTGCTTGACCACACCCCTGCTGCCGCATACTCCCCCCACCCGACTCAGCCGGGGAGCCATCCGGCCTGCATCCAATTTCCCCTCCGACAGGAAAGAAAGTCCGCTACCACCATCCACGCCCCTGGCCTGTGGATCAACTCAAACTTGCAAGGCTGGAGGGCTAGATACCAATGGGTGATACACACGTTGGCTTTCTTCATGCTGTGGAGCCACTGGAACAGGATGTGATCCAAGCAGAGAGTGAAAGGGCATCCCAGCAGGTAGTACTGGAGGGTGAGGAGCATCCACTTGATGGCCAGACACTCCTTTTTAATGATGCTGTACTTTGTCTCTCACACTGAGAGCTTGCAGCTTATGTACAGCACCAGGTGCTCCACCCCATCCACCACCTGGGACAGTACAGCCCCCAGCCCTCTGTCCAATGCATCTGTCTGTAAAATAAAAGGGAGAGCGAAGTCAGGGGAGAGAGAAGTCAGGGGAGTGTAACAATGGCCCCCCTCACAGTGCAGCTTTTACCTTAGTGAGAGCCTGTTGGCACTGCTCCATCCAATGGACTGAATCTGGTGTCCCCTTTTTAGTGAGATCAGTCAGCAGGCTGGTGACATCCAAATAGTTAGGCACAAACCTATGATAGTTGCCAGCCAGCCCCAGGAACTGTCTCACCCCCTATTTGGTCTTGAGCCTCGGGCAGGTCACAATAGCTGTGGTCTTGTCAATTTGGGGACACACCTACCCATGACCCAAGTGGAAGCCCAGATACTGTATTTCCACCCACCCAATTGCACACTTTTTTGGGTTAGCTGTGAGCACGGCATGTCTCAATGATGCCAGAACTGTTCAGAGGTGTTTTATGTGCCACAGCCAATCATTGCTATATATAATGATATCATCTAGGTAGGCCATGGCATAGGTGGTATGCAGGTGGAGGATTTTGTCCATAAGCCACTGGAACATCACTGGGGCCCCGAATAACCCAAATGGAAAGGTGACGAACTGTTGTAAGCTGAATGGGGTGGAAAAGGCCATTCTTTCTCAGGATAGAGGAGTCAAGGGGATCTGCCAATCTCTGTGCAACTCCTTGATTATTCCCATTTTGAAAACATCCTTGCATTCGTTCGTCTCTGCCACAGATCTTAAGGTTGTTTGGGGTTGGCAGGAGGTCAGCCATGGCTCACAGAAGGAAAGTAAACTTACCCTGGTCAGCACTTCAGAGTTCCTTCTAGGACAGTGGTTGCTGGAGTGTCTGGTCCCATTGATTCCACTGCCTCTGGTAGGTGAACCCAGTTGCTTTTAATCAGCGGTCTTCTTCTGCACCTTCTCGGATCCTCTGCATAACAAGTGCTCTCCTGCCTTTGGCATTGGCCTTGCTCCATCTCTTGGCAATGTAATTTCCAAGACCCAGCCATCCTTCACAGATCACCCCAATGATCTCCTGATGTTTCCAGTGAGCTTCTACATCCTTCACAGCTACCTGAGGCTTCCACTTCTTGCCACACTTGATGGTCTTAATAGAATGCCTGACTTCCCTGTCCTAAGGCACTAGTAGTGTGCTGGCTGCTCTTGCCTTGGTGGCTTTGAATTCTTCCACCACTGATGAAACTGGTAAGTGAAGCTTGGAGGTCTTGCTGTACAGGTTGACGGAGCTAAATTTTGGGGGAACACTCAGCCATCTTTGTACAAATTTACTGCAAAGCCTCTCTATTGCTTCAGTTTGAGTCATGGGGAAGTCATACAGCAGGAATGGCCAGTGAAGTCTGGGAATGATGCCAAACTGGAAGCACCACACACTAAATCTTCCAAGAACCTAGCTGTTGTCAATTGCCATGAGCCAGATGTTTAGTTGAGTCATGGTATATTTGAGGTTGCTGCTGTCCTTCAGGGTGCTGTCATAATTCTTGCCTAGACATCAGATTCCTTGCTCGTGAATGGTTGGGTGTTGGATAAGAAGAAGAAACCTTTATTTGTCACATACACACTTCAAGCACAGTGAAATTCATCCTCTGCATTTAACCCATCTGAAGCAGTGAACACATGCACACACACCCAGAGCAGTGGGCAGCCACACTAGAGCGCCCAGGGAGCAGTCAGGGGTTAGGTACCTTGCTCAAGGGCACTTCAGCCCAAGGCCGCCCCACGTTAACCTAAGTGCATGTCTTTGAACTGTGGGGGAAACCAGAGCACCCGGAGGAAACCCACACAGACACGGGGAGAACATGCAAACTCCACACAGAAAGGCCCTCGCCAGCCGCTGGGTTCAAACCCAGAACCTTCTTGCTGTGAGGCGACAGTGCTAACCACTACACCACCTTACACTACACAACATGCCCGCGTTCATGTGAATAAACAAAATTTGTTTTTATTGCATTTTAGAAAATAGACCAACTATTTGATGTTGGATCTCCACCCCTTAGATGTTAAAGATGTTTTTTCTCAGCTTTCCTTTCAGAATGCTTAGGCTCCTAGATGTTCCTGTGTTAAATTGCATCCATGCCCATGTAGCCATCATCTCCAACAAGCTTAGGATCCACTGTGTTCCCTGGATGGATGGAGTCATCACAGTTTCAATATCCATGAAGGCTCTGCAGGCCAGATGCCTTGTATTATTGTCCATTTTTGGACCTCTACATTGCATCCCTCCTGCCTTTAGTAGAAATTCATGGCTATCACAAACAGGATGACAGATATTGTACATCCTGCCACGATGCCTTTCTTGAGCCTCTGCCATTTGGTGGTAAATTTTCCCATGGTCAACCTCATCCTCAGCAAATCCATGTGTGACATCACAAGCTTGATTACCTCTGATGGTACTTGGTAGTGCTCCAATGCATGATGTATCAGCTGGTGGGGTACACTTGGGTCGGCTTTGGCGAGATCTAACTATACACTGGAAAGTGTGTTTTTGTTGCTCTTTGCCTCCTTGATGATCTGACTGATTACCAATGTATGGTTCAGACAACCTGAGTACCCTGGGACTCCCTAATGTTTTAAACTTCATCATGTTTTTTGTCTGAAAAGTGGTCTCTTGTGTAATATGCTGCTTTTTTAACTGACATACAAACATTTTTCTGTAACATTTAACTTTGTGCTGGAAAACTAATGTTTGGAAATCTAAAATGTTTTTTTGTATTGACTCCATAATGTAGAAGTCATCAAAGAAAAATCTATAACACATTTGTACTAAAAAAATAGGTTGCCTAAGACTGTAGAAGTACAACAAATGGTTTCACAAAGGGCACCTTTTTCCTTACAGTTCATAATGTGTTATCACTGAGTCAAATTAAGGATTTGCTCAGTCAAATGCATCCCAGCATTCTTAGCAGCACATTTCTATGCCCTGTCTAAAATACTCTGTTAAATGAGCCGACATCTATTTTAATTACAAATTACAAGCATCTGGCTCTGACACATTCTTCGAAATTAAGGTACCAAAATGTACTTGCTGCTGGAGTGGTACCATCAAGGGCCAAGTTTTGTAGCTTTAGTGCTTGGGATGGTGCCAGTGTATTTTAATTAGATTTTAGAGGAAAGATTTAAGGATTCATTTCTAGGTGAAAGAAACATGATATAAAATTGCATATGTGACTGTGAAACCTTATGATAGATCTAAATAATTGACATTTTACTAGAGATCAAAGCAATTTTTCACATTTAATATCTTCTGAAATAATTAAGCAATATCACACTCGAGGTCATGCTGTTGCACCGAATATCACCATGGCTGTGATTCAGTTGCAGGCATAAGGCTGCAGCGAATCACAGCATGCTGATATTCAATACAACAACGTGACCTTGAGTGTAATATTTCTTTTATACAACAATTCTACTATCCTCATTTCCAGAATAGTTCAGCTATTTTCTAAAATGCAATAAAAACAAAAATTTGTTTATTCACATGAACTTTTACGTAACTGACAAAAGTACCAAGAAAAGATTTTCAATAGTTTTACTGACCAATTTGTAACCAACTTGTATTTTGTAAATATAAGCAAAGTTAGAATTTGATGCCTGCAACATGCTCAAAAAAAGTTGGGACAGAGGCATTATTAGCATAGTGTTACATCACCTTTCTTTTTAATAACACTTTTTAACCGGGAACTGAGAATACTAATTGTTGCAGTTTTGCAATTGGAACTTTTTCTTGCTTGTTACAAGACTTTAGCTGCTCAACAGTCCGTGGTCGCCATTGTCTGATTCTCCTCTTTATGATGTGCCATGCATTCTCAATGGGAGACAGATTTGGACTGGCAGCAGGACAGTCAAGCATACACACTCGGTGTCTACAAAGCCACGCAGTTGTAGCCCATGCAGAATGAAGCCTGGCATCGCTGTGCTGAAATAAGCATGGACTTCCTGGGAAGAGATGTTGCCTTGATGAATATGTCTCTCTAAAATCCCAATATACTGTATGGCCCAATATATCAGTGGCACCTTCACACACATGCCAAGGGCACAGCTGCACATACCATCACAGATAACAAACTGGATGGTCATGTTCACCTTTGGCACTGAGAACTCAATGTCTGGTTTTCCCAAAAACAAGCTGAAATGTGGACTCATCTGACCACAGCACACGTTTCCACTGTCTTTCAATCCATCTGAGATGTGTTTGGGCCCAGAGAAATCGGCCACATTTCTGCATAGAATTGATGAATGGCTCCCTCCTTGCATCATACAATTTCAGGTTGCATTTTTGGATACAGAGGGCAGACTCCATTAATACCCCTTTTCCACCAAATCAGTTCCAGGGCTGGTTCGGGGCCAGTGCTGGTGCTGGTTCACAACTCATTCAACTTGCGAGCCAGCTGAGAACCAGTTTGCTTTTCCATAGCTCGGGGTGCTAAGGGGAGCCACGTCATTATGTCACTGTATACGTCAGTTACGTCGCTGCATTTGCATAAACCTTGGCACGAACATCGAAGCAACAACAACACAGAAGAAGAAGCAGCAACAACAATAATGGATGACTTCGCGTTTGTACAGCTGCTGCTTCTGGCTTTACGGTGCTTCATTGGGATCAGATCCAATATGTTTGTGTTGATCGACAGGTTTCGAGTGGATGGCGATTACGTTCTAGGAGACAGGTAATAACCTAATAACGTTTTGACTCTTACTTACACTGAATGTGAGATGGTTATGTTAGCCTTTGTTATGAGCTAACGTTAGCCAGTGTTATGTCGGCTTTGGTGGTCTTGCTATTGTTGTTGGTCTTAACAACTCCACCCCCCCACTGACGTAAGCGGTTCTTTCCTCTGGCCCAGCAAAGAGCTGGTGCTAGCCTGGAACCGGTTTTTCTGGCCCCAGAGCCAGTTCTTTGTTAGCCTGGGAAATCCCATGCTGCTTTGCACAATCGTTCCGATCTGAAAAGACAGCATGGAAACTATGGTCTAAAGGCTCGCCTGAGTTAGGGAGCCAATCAGAGAGTGGGGAGGGGTGGAAAGACGGTGACGCATACTACTCGACAAACGGAAGCTTGTAGTTTATTTGGGACTGTTTACGGATCACATTTAACATGGCGGCGAGCGATACGAACCAAACTTTCGATCAAGCTTTAGACACTGTTCTGAATAGTTTAGAGCAGTAATCGTTCGGTGCCATTGTTTTCCTATTTTTGTTTTGCCTTCTCTTTCTCTTTCCTTCTCTTCTTCATCTTCTTCGTCGCTCTAACTACGTCACCGGGTACAACTGCCATGATTGGCCATGGGCTACGTATACGCCAAATGATAGACATTCGCAACGTCCAATAAACGGCCGTTGACAATCGTAAACCACACCTACGAGAAATTCAATAGGCAGATTCCAGACCATATTTCACTTGTGATATGGTCTGGTGATAGCCAGACTAGTTCTTTGTCAGTGGAAACAGAAAACCCGGTTCCAAATTAAGCACTAGCCCCGAACCAGCCCTGGAACTGATTTGGTGGAAAAGGGGCATAAGTGACAATGGTTTTCTGAAGTACTCTTGAGCCCATGTGGCTACATGTGTTACATTAGCATGACAGTTTCTCATGCAGTGCTGCCTGAGGGCTCAAAGGTCATGCACATTCAACAGCGTCCAACCTTGCCCTTTATGCACTGAGATGTCTGTTCCTTTTCACAATATTATGGACTGCAGATTTTGAAAGACCTAAAATCTTGCACTGACAATTTTTCTTCGTGAATTGACTAACAAATCTCTCACGAATTTTGGCACAAAGGGGTGAGTCAAAACCCATCCTTGCTTGCAAAGACTGAGCCTTTGGTGCTGCTCCTTTTATACAAGTTAACAATTAACCTGCTTATTGTGGAATTTTCCAAAATGGAGTGACTTGAATATCTTATAAACTTCTCAGTCTTATTTTGCTTCTGTCCCAACATTTTTTAGTGTGTTGCAGACATCAATTCTAACTGCATTTATATTCACAAAATACAATTAAGTTGGTCAGTAAAGCTACTGAAAATATTTTCTTTGTACTTTTATCAGTTAAATAAAGGTTCACGTGAATTAACAAATCCCAGATTTTTGTTTTTATCGCATTTTGGAAAATATCCCAACTTTTCGAGAAATGGTGTTAGTATAAACAAGAAATTAATATTGACTAAGTGACATGTTGGACACAATATGGCGAAATGTTCTGTTTATCTTTGCTCCACTATAGATCCATATGGAAATAGATCCATAGTGGATCTATTTCCACTAGTGGAAATAGATCCAAAGAAAGCCACACTCACTTTATGACATTTTGGCTACCTGGCTAGCTAGCTTATTTTGATTTGCACATTCCCCTTCAAGGTGCTTCCGGTAAAATGTGGCAGATCACAGAATCCAGGGACACATGTCTGCCCGGGGGCATTTTGAGTTATTGACAGATTCAGAAAGTACAGTTTCTAAGCTTTCCAATGATGCCTTCCATGTGGAGATCTGACAATATTTGAAGAATGTGTGGCCTTTTGAAAGTGTATACTTCTTAAAACAGAAAAGGGAGAAAATCACCCTCAAAGTTTTCCATCTCAGCTACTCTGGGTGTAGGGCGGGCACATAATGGTGCTCATTTGCATGACATTAAGGAAAGCCCTACCCCCTACTAGCTAGCACGATACTACTTTCATGTAAACAAAGATCACCACGTCAATTTTCCTTCCATGCAAAGTATGCCCAACACAATTATGAAGTACAAAAATAAGTCCTAGTATACTTTAATGTTTTGTGGTTGAAAAATTACTCACTCCGTAAGAAAGAAAGATAGCACAATGATGACACAACTAACACAACACTAGTTTCATGTAAAGCCTCGGTCACAACCGGCCGTACAGTACGTGCTCCTACGGCCGGTCTACACGCAAAAAACGCAAGAAACACACGGAGAGCGCGCATGAAACGCACGAGAGCGCGCGTGTGATGCGCTGATTTTCGAGCCGCAGACCGGCCGCAGAGGTTCTTTGTCATGTCAAACTAACTCTACGGGCGCTTACGTTTTTTTCAGGTTGCAAGACAAACTTACGGCCAACGCGCGTCTTTCTCCATGAACAAAAAAAAAAAAATCGCAGCGATTTGGGGAAAGGCCAAAAATCACACGGCCAAAAAATCGTACATCCGGTTGTGACCTAGGCTGAACCAAACCACAACACTCTACGTTACATGCAAAAATAACCACACAGCCTTAGATTAATAAACTTACCCCATCAGAAAGAGAAACGGCGCCTTGCACACACCAATGCCTCCGATGGAATGTAATCCTAGAACGGTCCGTGTATCATCCAATCATTCAAGTATTCCATTCAATCTGGAAAACGAGGTTGCGTTTTTTTTTTTTTTTTGCTAGAAATGGTTATCTCCGATGTAAATACCGTGTGTCTGTTTGCTTCGCGGTGTTTCAGCTTCTCTGCGCTCTGTTTAGCTTGCTCATTCCATAGTGAAATTACATGCCTGTATGCAGTTAAGTAGCCATGTGCTCAACTCGCATCATACAGCTGATTCGCGAAAAAAAAACAACAAAAGACTTAAATCATCATGTGAATGGCCCATATGGTAATTTACCCACACCCCCCAGCAGGCTACAGTCCTGACAAAAACGAGACAATTTGCAACAAAAAATGTATGCTTTTCCAACAAAACAATCTATTATCTGAAATACTGATTGCATTCTTCAAGATCTCAACTTGCACATGATGGAAAAAAAAACAAAAATCACAAATTTCGAAAAAAAATGCTTCTTTTGCTATTATCTTGGATTCGTTTCGGCCGACATGTGTCCCTGGATTCGGTGAGGGGTCACAAATTTACTTTCATATTTTAAGTCAAAGGGCGGCACGGTGGTGTAGTGGTTAGCGCTGTCGCCTCACAGCAAGAAGGTCTGGGTTCGAGCCCTGCGCCCGGCGAGGGCCTTTCTGTGCAGAGTTTGCATGTTCTCCCTGTGTCCGCGTGGGTTTCCTCCGGGTGCTCCGGTTTCCCCCACAGTCCAAAGACATGCAGGTTAGGTTAACTGGTGACTCTAAATTGACCGTAGGTGTGAATGTGAGTATGAATGGTTGTCTGTGTCTATGTGTCAGCCCTGTGATGACCTGGCGACTTGTCCAGGGTGTACCCCGCCTTTCGCCCGTAGTCAGCTGGGATAGGCTCCAGCTTGCCTGTGACCCTGTAGAACAGGGTAAAGCGGCTACAGATAATGAGATGAGATGAGATTTTAAGTCAAAAGTTATATTCCTGAAAAGTATAATTTGCCATGTTCACTGATGATGTCGCTAACACTACTGTCGTAACCATTTCGAATTAGGAAACGGAATTTTACATTCAGAACACAGACAAGAGGCATGATGCATACAGTGAAATGTCCCAGTGGTGAAATATCAACATTCTTGGAACAATCAAATTAGTGGAGCAGAAATAACTGTTGTATAAATTAGAACATATTGTCATCAAATGTTGCCTTTTTATTTTTAATTCTTGACACTTCAAATTTCACAGAGAGAGAGAGAGAGAGAGAGAGAGAGAGAGAGAGAGAGAGATTCAAGTATTTACAACTTGGGCGGGCCAATGACTTGTCATAATTCATCCTTACTGTAGTATAGCACATGCAGTGAGCCTGCAGCCACAGAGTTAACACCTGAACAAAGCATGGGGGGGTGGGGGGTGGAGATGAGATAGACAGACAGATAGTCCCACTGATATTTGAGAGCAATGACTTGCTGAGTGTTGTTGGACAAGGAGGAACTAGTGTGAACATGACGCCTTTGTTTGTCTAAATGTGTGCGGGTTATAGCGTGTAGCTCACTGGTGTGTGACTCTGGCCGGCCATAATACGAGTAGTGTGATTTGTCATTTTAAAAGAAAATGAGTAACCCTATTCACAGGGTAGAAACACCAGCAGAGGTAAGCTCTATACTGTACTCATAAAATAAGGAGCACACAGTTTCTTATCTCATCTCATCTCATTATCTCTAGCCGCTTTATCCTTCTATAGGGTCGCAGGCAAGCTGGAGCCTGTCCCAGCTGACTACGGGCGAAAGGCGGGGTACACCCTGGACAAGTCGCCAGGTCATACAGTTTCTTATATTTACCTAATTTTTTTAAATACAACTGAGCAGTTGAGGGTTAAGGGCCTTCCTCAAGGGTCCAGCAGTGGTAATGCTCTCTCTCTGTCTCTCTCTCTGTGTGTGTGTGTGTGTGTGTGTGTGTGTGTGTGTGTGTGTGTGTGTGTGTGTGTGTGTGTGTACCAATGCATCAGGAAGTGCCCAATTTTTGAGCATGCAGAAGAAGTGGGAACCTCGGGTGCTGTTGTTGCCCTGGTAACATGCACGCTAATGCGATGTTCAGTATGGTGCGTGAGACTATCCATCAAAAGTCAATGTTTAACGACCTCTTTGTACTGCTAAAGTCCATCATCCATCTCCGACCCCGTGTCTTCATTAAGTTAGAGACCCTCAACTGCTTAAAAAAACCCACTTTTTTTGCCCCCATGGCCCCTTGCCTTTCTTCCATCAGAGCAGCATGGGGGTCAAGCCGCAGTGCCTTCTGGGTAAATTATCCATCCATTATCTGTAACCATTTATCCTGTCCTACAGGGTCGCAGGCAAGCTGGAGCCTATCCCAGCTGACTACGGGCGAGAGGCGGGGTACACCCTGGACAAGTCGCCAGGTCATCGCAGGGCTGACACAGAGACAAACAACCATTCATACTCACATTCACACCTACGGTCAATTTAGAGCAACCAGTTAACCTAACCTGCATGTCTTTGGACTGTGGGGGGAAACCGGAGCACCCGGAGGAAACCCACGTGGACACGGGGAGAACATGCAAACTCCGCACAGAAAGGCCCTCACCAGCCGCTGGGCTTGAACCCAGGACCTTCTTGCTGTGAGGCGACAGTGCTAACCACTACACCACCATGCCGCCTGGGTAAATCATACCTCCCTTAATCTTCTTTGATCCCCTGAGTTTCCGGTCTACCCGTACACACTGCAGGAGTTAATTCAGCGCTGGAATTTGGTAAATGTTAAATCCTAACACATGCCAGAAATATCATGTGACCTAAATAGTGTCCCATTGAATTCACTGTGTGTATCGTCTACCAGAAAGAGTTTTGTGCATCTGTTTCATCTATTGAATTAAAGTTTCAAAAGTGCACAAGATTGCCGATGTCCATGCTTTGGGACAAGATGGCAAAACTCCCCAAGCAGTGCATTTACAGGAGCAGGGTGAAAATTCACACAACAGAGAACTTATATAGCCAATATAACAAAATACAGGAATGTTTACCTTTGCAGATAATAATAATAATAATAATAATAATAATAATAATAATAATAATAATAATAATAATTTATTGACATACTGCAGACTTGACAAACAATTCTTTCTCTTCTAGTTTGTCACTTTATAATAATTTATATTCTTGGATTTGTTTCTCATCCTTTCATCTATTTTATCAAGGCACTCAGCTCATGCGCTTTCCAGAGAGTTGAGAGAGAGAGAGAGAGAGAGAGAGAATTGAGACAGAGACAGAGAATTGAGACAGAGAGAGACAGAGAATTGAAACAGAGAGACAGAGAGGAAGACAGAGAATTGAGAGAGAGAGAGAATTGAGAGAGAGAGACAGAGAGATAGAGAATTGAGAGAGAGAGAGAGAGGAGAGAGAGAGAACTGAGAGAGACACAGAGAGAGAGAACTGAGAGAGAGATAGAATTGAGAGAGACAGAGAGAGAGAGAACTGAGAGAGACAGAGAGAGAGAATTGAGAGAGAGAGAGAGAGAGAGAGAGAGAGAGAGAGAGAGAGAATTAAGAGAGAGACACAATTGAGAGAGAGAGAGAATTGAGAGAAAGAGAGAGAGACAGAGACAGAATTGAGAGAAAGAGAGAATTGAGAGAGAGAGAGAATTGAGAGAAAGAGAGAGAGACAGAGACAGAATTGAGAGAGGGAATTGAGAGAGACAGAGAATTGAGAGAGAGAGAGAGAGAGAGAGAGAGAGAGACAGAAAGCGTGTGCGTATTCTGAGGGGGCGTGGCCCGGGGCGGGCAAGTGTTAGCATCTTTAGTTTCTGATTGGCTCTTTGATTTTTCTGGGCATGGTTCGGGGCGGGGTTTTCGGCTGAAAGGTGTGAGTTGTTGCGGTTTAAGTGGAGGATAAAAAAGCTTTTATTGCTCATGCGATCCGCTTTATAGCCTGCAAGCTTTGGGATGAGGGTTTGATAGACAGAGGGGTGAAAAGGAAACAGAAGGGCTGGAACATCTTAGGCTACCAGAGGAAACACAAAAGGGCTTAAAGCAAAGTACGATTAGAGATACAGGAATTACAGGAGTGAATTAGGGAAAGAGACAGAAAGTATCATGGAGCGAAAAATCCCAGACTTCTCCGGCACCTGGAAAATGAAGAGTTCAGAAAACTTCGACGAGCTCCTCAAAGCGCTGGGTAAGCCAGTATGACACTATAAAAAAAAGTTGTAATAATAATAATAATAATAATAATAATATCTTTATTACAACTTTGCAAAAAACAGGCTGGTCATATGAAAATATTTACAATTAAATATATAATAATAAGTAGATAATAAATACATAAATAATACAAATAAAACATGAAAATATCGAAACTTTTACAAAGCTTAACTTATATTGAAAATGCAGTCTGTTATAAAAGCTGGACTTATTATGCACTTATGCACTAATAGAGAGAATAGTGAGAAACGAGCATGGCTGCACACCACCCAACCATCACCCAGATCATTTATTTCTTCTCCTCCTCAGCCTCTCTCACTCCCTTCCCCTCACTTCTTCAGGAGGGGGTCTTTATCATACATGCACTCACTTACACATGTGATAAAGGAGCAAGTGAACTTTCTCACCCCTTATTTTCTCCACACAATAGAGTCAAATCACTGATTGCTCCTCTGCATTGCATGTATGTGCATAAAGTCTTGTTCATGTAGCTATGCCTGTTATGAACTCCAGAGAAATCCTTTGTGTGTGTGTGTGTGTGTGTGTGTGTGTGTGTGTGTGTGTGTGTGCGTGTGTGTGCGTGCAAATGAGGTGGTATCAGAACAGACTACTCACATGTTCTTTGACCCTAGTTCATTAAACTGCTCTTAAATGGCACCATTGTTCTCACCAGAATAACCGGAGTTGTTGTTGTGTGTGTGTGTGTGTGTGTGTGTGTGTGTGTGTGTGTGTGTAGTGTAGCAACATTATATCCTGCTTTGATTGGCATCCCAATTGCACAAGGACATCAGGCCAGTGCCCACTAGCAGCCCTTGTTACTAGATCCCAAGCAGGGCTGGCAGTGACGGGTTGATGGGTTGGAGCCAGGTTGTGGGAGTGAGGAGAGGCCATGCACTGCTGCACAAAAGAAAGAGGATAAGACAGAGGGAGGGATAGAGAGAAAGTGTGCATGTGAATACTGCATTGTCAGTCATGTGTGCGTGAGTGGGGTGTGTCATTCACAGCACAGAGACAGAGCAGGACAAAAAGACATACTCAAAAACTCTGTGTTACAAATGTCCTCATAAAAATGAGGGGCAGAGGATGTATGTGAGGAATGTGTGTGATTGACATGCTGAATGACAGACTGAGTAAGAGATGCCCTTTCGAAACTGCCTTTAGTGCCCCCCCCCCCCCCCCAAAAAAAAAGTCTAGAAGCAAGAGAAGCCAAACTCCTTCAGTTTCAAGTAAAAGCTGAGTGCACAGACAGAGCCAAGTTCTCACCACCTTTTCTCACCCTTTTTCGTTCCTGTGACCCCTGAACTGTGACACTGACACTAACCCTGACCGCCACCGTATGTGGTCAGTGCTCACCAGTTCATTACTGGGGGCTGGGGGGCATTATTGTGTCAGCGGTTGATAAGTGTAAGGACTTAAAATGAAATGAAAGACATGATGGAGCTGTCTTCATTAGCTACGCTTGCGACAGAGAGATACCATGCAGTAAACAGACACCAGTGTGTGGAACAGGAAAAGGTTTGAGGGACAAATGTAATTACACCGTCAACCACTTGTTACGCATGAGTTACAAGTGTTTCTGAATGGCACTCTGTGTGTGTGTGTGTGTGTGTGTGTGTGTGTGTGTGTGTGTGTGTGTGTGTGTGTGTGTGTGTGAGAGAGAGAGACAGTTTTGGTTTCCCCTGTGTGGGTGTCTGCCTTGGTGTGTATATATACCCTTGGTGACAGGTGGGAATGTGTGTTAGGGGAAGAGTGTGAAATTCAACTCGACGCACACACACGCACACATTTTCCATGCTCTCTTTTTCCTTTCCTGTCCTTCTTTCTTTATTTTACTTTCTAGTTTCTCTTATGTCTTTATTCAGTCTTTGCTTCCTCTCTTTTTCCTCTCTTTTTTATCTTTCACACATCTTTTTTCTTAGCTATGATTTTTCCTGTATTCTCTCCACAGGAAGGTGTAACAGATTACTGCATGCCCTGGGATCATTAAGTTACACATGTGTGTGCGTGCGCACACACACACACACACACACACACACACACACACACACACACACACACACACACACACTGTTTTAATTATTGTAGCATTTTAACTTGGCTAGATTGCCAGGACAGCAAGTAATCCAAAACTGGACTCTGTGTGTGTGTGTGTGTGTGTGTGTGTGTGTGTGTGTGTGTGTGTGTAGTGCAGGGAGAGGGAGAGGTTCTTGAATGGGTCAGTATCATAAGGATCCTTTGATGATGTCATCAAGTGGTGCCCATGGGGAGGACAAATATGCAAGTCTAATGATCTCATTTTTCCCCCTGCCCTCCCCCTCTACCCTCTCTCAGCTCCTAATAGTTTCTTATTCTTTCCTCATTTTTTTCTCCCAGTCTGTCTACAAATAAACGGCACCTCTGTCAGGAATATTCAGTGAAAGCATATCCAATGGCCTGACCTCTAAAGTCCACAGAGGTTCACAGGCCCGTCTTTACACAGTTCTCACACTTTTTCTGTGAGAATGCCTCAGGTGTATGAGACTGTGAGAGCACCATTCTATTTGATTTCTCTGTTGACTCTCTCTCTCTCTCTCTCTCTGTGTGTCTGTCTGTCTCTGTTTGTTTTCAGGTGTGAATGTGTTGCTTCGGAGGATTGCTGTAGCAGCGGCGTCAGACCCATCAGTAAAAATCACACAGGATGGTGAGACACTGTCAATCAAGACGTCCACCTCAGTTAAGACCACCAATGTGACCTTCACTGTGGGGCAGGAATTTAATGAGAGCACAGTGGACGGACGGGCTTGCACGGTACACACACACACACTTGTCTTACTATCCTTGGGACTTTCCACTGACATCATTATTAATGTAGCTAATTAATGTTCTTCTACACCTAAATCTAACCCTAACATTAACTTCTGTAACCAAAAGGAGAAAAAATGTTTTCCTCATATGGGCCAGCCAAAAGGTCAAAACTATTTGGTGTGCTTATTCTTTTGAGGTTATTTTGTCCCGACTAAGATAAAATACCCCCAGACCAAATGGACATGGATCTAAGATGAAGAGGGCTTTCAAAACAGATTCAGTTATTATATTATGTAATATGTTTTAAAACATCCAACAGGGATTCATTTATAATTTTGTAATCATAAAACAGACCTTTATTCTGAATGACAATTTTACAATTTTTGATTGTCCCACTTCTGTCCTCTCTTGTGTCTCAATCAGCCACGTGCAATTTTTGACTCCATGCTTTATTTATTTTCCTTCAGTCTGGAACCACAATTACATTTTTCATATTTCCCGACATTTCTGAGAAACATCACGTTTTTGAAAAGCCATTCAGACACAGCTGTGCATACACACATGCACGCACACACACACACACACCACACACACACACCAAACAGATGTGCTCCTTTCGCCATGTCCAAATTAAACACTCCAAAAAGCTCACGATAACCACATTACTCACTAAATCCTCCTTCTCCTCCGCCTCTACTGTGGGAGTTCACTGAGTTGCTTTGAGTTGTTTTATTTGTTCTGCATCCTCCACCCCTCATTATAACACAAGCTTGTTATGGCATTGTCCATAGAGCTTTCCTCGGTGGGAGACAGACACTAAGATCAGCTGTGAGCAAACCCTACAGAAAGGAGATGGCCCTAAGACTTCCTGGACCAGGGAAATTACCAATGATGGAGAACTGATCCTGGTAATGTTTACATTACTCTTTTTTTTTCACAAAATTTAACTTTAAATGCAGGAAGGACTGCCATGGCATATAATTGACCCTAGTGTATTTGTTTTTGAAGAACTATATCTTAATTTTTGTATCTTCTCTTCAATCTTTTTACAGACATTCACGGCAGACGATGTCGTGTGCACAAGAGTTTACATCAGAGAGTGAACGTAAACAAATAGCGAAAGCAGAAATGTCATCGTTTGTGTCCCTCTACTTCCCTGACTAGCCCTGTTAAGGCTGACTCTTCCTGACAGAAACGAGCACGTGCCACATTTATCATCTTTAGACTACATGCTTATTAACATAAACATGAATGTATGCATGCATTGACCAAATGTATGCGGATGTAAGCAATATTACAAACACATTCCACTAATAAGAAGTCAGTATACAGTAGGATGTTACATATAGTCACCTTGTCTGTCTGTTCCATGTTTGAATGCAAGTTGAGGAGATGAAGTTTCGTCCGTGTTTAGTTTTGTATTTCCAAAGATACATTCATGTTTTTATGCCAGTCTAGTTTGCAGATCAGTTTTCTCAGTTTAATAACCAGATGTCAACACTGTTGCAGAGGAGGATTCTGGGACATTAGGTGTTTTATATTATGGTCCACAAGAAGGAAGCTGTTCCAAAATTGGCGAAACTCTGAGGCACACACTAAACACGAGCCCTGGATCCAGAGCATTTTTATAACTGGTGTAACTTCAACTTTTAATCCAGGCTTTAAGAAGAGAAGTTGGCATAAATTCAGCTGACACTGATGTAGTGAACCAGCAAGTTTGTCAGGTTGTCATGCTGTGGTTAAAATAGTCAAATAGTCAGCTTGCGTCAATCACAATATTTTGTCCTATGTTATGAAATCAACTTATCCTGTAAAGCCTTGATAGGAATAACTGTATTTAGTGAACATGTGTGACTTATGGGAGGGGTTGGTGTAGGTGCTGTACTGCATGACGTGTAGCTTCTTAGCAATTTTTCTTTTAAAAATATTCTATTTGCATGTTGTTCTCCTCTTAGCCTCATTTCCTCAACATCTCTTCCTTTTGTTTCTTAAGGTTTTGTATATACATCACTAAACTATTATGCTGTTGTACTTTTTATGTGTCTTTTCTATAAATGTGATCAGTAGTAACGAAGCCTGTATGAGACTGGACAATAAAGAGTAAAAAAAAAAAAGTTTTGTTGTGGTTTTCTTTCTTTATTTTTAACCCCTCAATTCCCATGACCTGTTTGCAGCTTCAGAAATTGCTCACTTTTCACGATAATATGCCTTTACTTCACAGTTTCAGTAGTAGTTACTGGATAATATATTGCAAGGTGAATAAGCTAAATACTATACTATACTGAGGATGGGTTAAATTTTCACATGCACCATCTTCAAGGTACTAAAGTGGATTGTGATGGTGTGAAACGGCTTATCACTTATCACTGTGAATTTAGGATTGTGTGATCATAACGTTCCACGATTAACACATTTCTTCCATGTTCATGCTGTTGCCTGCTAATATTACTCGCGCAAATAGAGCTAAAGACAGATTATTTTAATACTTCGTATGTCAACTCTTTGTGACTAGAATAACTTGTCTACCTCTTTCTCCACCCCTCTATCTGTTTCACAGGTTTTCCGCCTCAGACATCTTTCTTGTTTTTCTCTCTGTTAGTTGTTAAACTGACACAATCTCTCTCGATCTGTCTTTCATTTCATTTTCATTTCAGCTGCAAGACTTTTGGAATTGATACATCCCATTCAAATGCATTCAGTTCTGCGTCGTTCCAGTTTTTCAGCAGTTCCATATGTCCAACACATTCTTGGAATTCACTGAAGACGAAATGTTTCCCAGTCAAGTTCATTGTATTTTCAAATATAACATGAACTCTGTCGAAGCTCAGACTCCCTGAAGTCTTTCCTGATTAAGTTTTCATGCCTCTTAAAAGATTTAGGCGTGGTTATAGAACATGATGTAGAATGTGGAAAGGGGTGTGGCCAGTGTATACATACCGTACAGTACCAGCCAAAAGTTTGGACACACAAAGTAATTAAAAGACACTTCATGTCTTACAGTCATAATGAATGTCGTCTCTCTTTACTTAGTTGAGCAGTTGCAGAATGGATCACTACAGTTGTGAAATAGGGCTATTTACTGGGATAGATATGTGTATGTGTTTTTTTTCCCCCTTTTCAACTTTTGAATATTTTTGTAATATATTTAACATTGGGCGGCACGGTGGTGTAGTGGTTAGCACTGTCGCCTCACAGCAAGAAGGTCCGTGTTCGAGCCCCGTGGCTGGCGAGGGCCTTTCTGTGCGGAGTTTGCATGTTCTCCCCGTGTCTGCATGGGTTTCCTCCGGGTGCTCCGGTTTCCCCCACAGTCCAAAGACATGCAGGTTAGGTTAACTGGTGACTCTAAATTGACCGTAGGTGTGAATGTGAGTGTGAATGGTTGTCTGTGTTTATGTGTCAGCCCTGTGATGACCTGGCGACTTGTCCAGGGTGTACCGCGCCTTTCGCCCGTAGTCAGCTGGGATAGGCTCCAGCTTGCCTGCGACCCTGTAGAACAGGATAAAGCGGCTAGAGATAATGAGATGAGATATTTAACATTGTGAGATAAAGCCTTGGTTTGGTAGAGAAATAGATGTACTGGATAGTATTGTGGTATTGTTTTTGTTCTTGATGATTTGGCTGCTCTATCTGCTGTGAGGTGTAAGAGTGTATGTATGCGTTATTGTGGCAGTGGGTTGCATAATGATTTAGACCGCCACTGGTAGCACAATTCAAATACATATAGTAGTCTAAGTACCCTGTTTGATTAATGTCATTCAGTAGTCAACCAGTTGCTTGTATGTGGGTGTTTGTAAATATATCCATTCATTATCCATAACCACTTATGCTGTGCAGGGTCGCGGGCAAGCTGGAGCCTATCCCAGGTGACTATGGGCAAGAGGCGGAGTACACCCTGGACACGTTGCCAGATCATCGCAGGGCTGACACATAGACACAGACAACCATTCACACTCACATTCACACCTACAGTCAATTTAGAGCCACCAATTAACCTAACCTGCATGTCTTTGGACTGTGGGGGAAAGCGGAGCACCCAGAGGAAACCCACGCAGACACGAGGAGAACATGCAAACTCCACACAGAAAGGCTCCCATCACCCACTGGGCTCAAATCCAGAACCTTCTTGCTGTGAAGCGACAGTGCTAACCACTACACCACCGTACCACCTGTAAATATATCCAAATAAGCTATTCAAATCAATAAATGTTCCTCAAGCTGATTTTGTTTTTAAGGGAGTTCTTTAGAGTGTTTTTATACGAGCAGGTATGAGTCATTCCTCATGACCATGGTGGGAAAGGAGTGGTGAATCTCGCTTTTATTTAAGTGTAAATGGGGGGAAAACACTTCAAAGTAAACCAGGTGCAATTCATGCAGTAAATATGAGGAAGTAACACAGCTCAGATAGCCAGACCAAGCCAAAACAAATCTCAAATGGATTAGTGATCTAAGAGAGGGTACTGACTGAAGAACATGAGAAGATGTATATAGTGCCCTCCATGATTATTGGCACCCCTTGTAAAGATTAGTAAAAAGGGTTAGAAAGAATCAACTTTTTGTGAAGAAGCTTTATCTCACACTCAAAAAAAATGAGAAAAATCAAACCTTTCATTGAAATAAATTTATTCATAGAAAAACAAATCCCTCATCAAGAAATAATTATTTTTAACAAAAAAAACATGTGCCACTATTATTGGTACCCCTGGAAATTATAGTGAACACAATGTAACTGACACATGTTTCCCATTTAAATTGTACATTTTTGAGTTGAATGGAGTATGTAGGAACTTTCGAGCTGTAACCCATGACTTCCTGATTAACTGGGGTACAAATATGAGGTGACCTACTTATCCTCCTCGTGCCTCATGGCACATAGGGCCTCCACAATGCTCGTCCACTTCTTCTCCACCACAGCCCACACCTCTTCCCATGTACTCCAGCCCATCTTTCCCCTTTCCTGCTCTATGGTCCATCTCCATGCTGTTTTTGGTCATCCTTTTTTCCTTTTCCCTTCCAGTGCCCAGGTCATTGCCACATTACAATCATTGTCACAATCTTGTCTGAGAATATGGCTAATCATCTTCCATCTGCGAAGTTTCATCTCTTCACTCAGTGGTTTCATGCTTGCTCTCTCTAATAACTCATCTGTATATATGCGATCTTGCCAATGGATGCGAAGGATCCTTCTCAAACATTTGTTGTTAAAAACACATACTACCTTATTGTCTCCTTTATTCATCTTCCATGTTTCACATCCATACAGCAAGATGGGCAACACAACATAAGCATCTTATACAGCTTTAACTTTGTCTTTCTAGAGATGTTGTTAGAGCTCCAAATTCTCTTCAGTCTGATAAACACCCCTCTTGCTTTTGAAAATCTGTTTCTGAGCTCCTTCATTCGACCTTCTTTACAAACTTTAGTGCCCAAATATGTGAACTCATCAACATCCTCAATATCCTGCCCACCAATTGCTATCTTTTCCTGGTTCTTTGCATTTATTCTCAACACTTTCATCTTTTCCAGGTTGATCTTGAGTCCCACCCTTCTGGCTTTGGCGTCCAATTTCATTGTTTTTTTCCTGAATATGTTGCTTTGTAGAGGAAAGCAGAACTATGTCATCAGCAAAATCCAAATTGTCGAGCTTTGATGTAAACTTCCACCTTATACCATTCTCACCTTGACCGACAGTTCTTCTCATTACCCAGTAAATTACAATCAAGAACAAAAATCCTGACATGTTACAGCCTTGTTTGACTCCAGTGTTTGTCAAACTACTCTCCTGTTTCCCTCTGATCTTCTATGGCATACTTAAACTTCATAGAACAATTTCACTATTTGCACAATCTTCTCAGAGTTTCCATATTTCTGCATGATTACCCACAAGCTTTCACAATGGATAGAATCAAAAGCCTTTTCAAAGTCTATGACGGTCATATACTGGGTTGCTTGCCATTCATTCACCTGTTCTAAGATATTCTGCAAGATAAAGATTTGATCTACTGTTCCTTTTCCTCTTCTATAACCTGCCTGTTCCTTCCTCAGCACCTTATCAACTCCGTTTCTTACTCTATCAATTACAATTCTCCCCAGTATCTTCCCAACAATTGACAGTAGGATGATACCTCTATAACTCTTGCATTCTTTTAGATTTCTTTTCTTCGCCAGCCTTATAATCAGTCCTCACCTCCAGTCTTCTGGAATGGTTTCATATTTCCATATCTTTGATAGTAGCTTGTGTATTATATGTGTTGAAAACTCAATGTTGGCCTTAGTAACTCCGCTGTATTGTTGTCGATTCCTGGTGATTTCGCACACTTTAGTTTCTTGATCTCCTCTTTTATCTCACTTTTATTTGGTTCATTAATAGCTATCTCTTTAATTGCTCTATTCAATTCAAACCCTTCTTCCTTCTCACTGGTTATTGGATTTACTGGTTGTTCCCTGTTCAACACTTCTCTAAAATGCTCTGTCCATCAGGCCTGTACTTTGCTTTTCCCACTGAGAAGGTTTCCCTCCTTATCCAGCACTGCTATGCTCTGTTTGGGTGTTTCATTGCACAGTATCTTTGTTAATCCATATAATGTTTTCATATGCTGACTCTTTGCAGCCTCCTCTGCTTCACCTGCGATGTTCTCCATCCATTTCTTCTGGTCTGCTTTTACACTCTTCACCTCCCTGTTCTTTTTCGCATATTCTGCTCTAAGCTTTCCCTTGATCCTTTATGACTGAGTACTCAAGATCTTCTTATTAATGACCTCTCGTTGGTCTATGAGGCTCCACAACTCTTCACTGAGCCATGGTTTCTTGTTCTTCCGATGTCTACTCAGAACTGTTTCTGCCACTTTTGCATATGCTCTCTTCATTACCCAAAAATCTTGTTTCACTTTTTCTTCCACTGATGGTTCCTCTTTCTCTTCCTCCAGTGCTTGGTACTTATTTCTCAAGGCGATTTTAAACATCTTCAACATGTCCTCATTTTTCAACTTAGATGTATCATACTTGACTCTACTGTTTTTCCTTTCTTTTGGTGGCTTCTCCAGTCTCAACTTGACCATTGTACAGACAAGACAGTGATTGCTTCTGTGGTGGAAAAATGTAATAAGACTCGAGGCTGTTAGGGAAAAGCAGACAGAAATATGAGCTTATTAATACCCTTGCAAGAGGGCTTCTCCAAAATGAAACCCACACAGCATTTCATCCAGAGAAGCGCCCTCTGAATTCATACACCCTGTTTTATACAGCTTAGCATGAACTTGCATATCAGATGTTCCCCTGTTTATCTCCTCTCACGGCCAGGGGCATCTCCTCTGTTATCTTTATCTCTGCTACATACGCAAGCTTAAGATATCCTTGTAGGATAGATAACCTTGTAGGATAGAACGGTGTAACACAAAACAACATTCTTCATCTTATATAAACATGAGACAGTGTCTGACCTTCCCTTCTAAGCATCACTACTCTCTAGAAATCTAAAAATTACATTTTTCCTTGACACATTCCCCCTTTTATCAATTCTTTGATAACTATAATAAAGCAAAAGACTTTCCCTAATAGAGTAGAGTGGGGTAATACGCCCCCATGGGGTAATACGCCCCCAGCCTGTTTTACCCAAAATAACCACCAGATGGTGCAAAGTTACATTTCTATTGTTGCTATGGACTGGCTTGACAACAGGGATATCCACTGTGGATCGCATATCAGCAACGCAGCAGAGAGAAATCAAATTTCATGGTAAGTAATATAATTTTCAGATATCAGTAAAAGTGTATTTAGATAGCTGCTATTTCGTCAAATATCACAGCTGTGTATGTGGTATGAGTAGACAAGTCAGTACGTTAAAAAAATACATTAGGTATAAAAAGTTGAATCACATTTTAAAAGTAAGACCCTTTTTTGTAAAAGTGTAGTCTGTGGGGTAAAACGCCCCCTTAATGGCAGGGTAAATGGCCCCCAGGGGGCATCATTTCCTATTATCATAATTACTGTATTTCATTCATTTCTGAATAGCAGATACATAGTTTTTAATAACATCTCGCTTACCTAGTTGAGTAAAGCAAGTAATTTGAACTTAATATTAAAAATAATTGAAATTAAAAAAATTGAAATTAAAATGCGAAATGTAATAAAATAATGCATCTATTCATTAATTCAGGGATATTTTCTTGTTTCTTTCACATTATAGGCTTAAGTAAACACTTTTGCTATCCAAACAGCTTTTTTTGAGTGAGGGGGCCTATTGCCCCACCTCAGGGGGCCTTTTACCCCACTGGGGGGGTAAAAGGCCCCCTTGGCACAATGCTTGTTTTTGTTAAAAAAAAAATTAAGTATTAACTTTAGGCAAACTTTAGGTGGCATTATTGTTCATGTCACTGTTGTCAAAAACTATGATTAAAACTAAACACATGGTTCATTTCAACTTGGAGAAAAACTGAATTTTCCTTAAGGGGGGCTTTTTCCCCCACTCTACTATACATCTTTCCTGTTTCCTGTCACTCCTATACAGGTTTTCAACAGGTATTTCATTAACAGGGAAATGGAAATGATTATAATGCTGTTTTTGTGAGACAGGCATCTCTACACAAATGGCACATGAACAGATCAGAAAATATTCAGAGTCACATTATATAAATCAAACATAACTATCATATTTCTTCAGGCAACAATAAGCATAAGCAAAAATATCTATAGTTCATAATCATCCACATTCAAGAAAGGGGGGGTCCTCTCATATGGCCTCTGAGGCCAGTCCTCTGGATCCATCTTCACCATCTGGTAGTCATCTTCATCTGGTAATCTTGGCATGCATCATCTTCATCATCATATCTCTCAAGCATCGTCAGATGGAGAAACACTGATAGGTGCTGTTAGGAGGTGACACTTCACTATTCTTGACATATTTTGGAGCTCCAAGTGAAGGCACGTCCTTTCGCACTCTTCCCACCTCACTGAAACTCCATGACACCTCACTAGCCTCACCTACTCATTGTTCTCTTTCATCTTCATCTCCGATGGTTCCTCTTCATCCTCCTAGCAGTGTAATTGCCAATCGCCAGGCTTCAAATCATGTAGAGGTCTGGACATGTGTCCTTCACCTACTTGTGAGTGATAGCAAGAGCAGAGAAGAGATCCATACAATAACACAACATTTCATCTTCACACAACACAGTTAGGGCTTGTGGTTTTAGGCCCTGAGCCCATGCCAGTATTGGGTAGCCTGCCAAACAGAATTTCAAAGGGTCTGAGGTTGTTTTTTTTTTTTTCCCTTCATGCACATTCTCATATGAAACAGCACAATAGGGAGGGCCTTTACCCAATTCAGGCCCGTATGTTCACAGCATTTGGCCAGTTTGTTTTTCAATGTGCCATTCTCTCTTTCTACTGCACCAGCACTTGTTGGGTGATAAGCACAGTGGTGTCTTTTTTTCACAAACTTTTTGGGAGAAAATTGAAAACCCCTTTGTGAACCAATACTTAGCCATATAGCTCATCATTCCCCCTTTTGATATATGGTCCCACCCATGTATTAAGTTATCAAACATGGGGAAATAGCAACTAGGGAGGCAGGGCATTCTCACATGACCTGGCCTGGTAGGAAAACCATACCCCATTACATTTGACACAACCAGCTTTTTTCCCAGCGCACTATCTCCTGTAAAGTGGCTGGTGACTGAATCTGCTCTATCGTAGCAAACCTGGAAAGAGGATTCTGAGACATAGTTAGGGTTAATGCAAGTGCAAATGGGGAACCCTTGGAGGCAGTGGAGGAACCGTCTGCAAAAACACTAAGTCTGGGTTTTGCAAAGGAACCTTGCTGAGATCAGAGCGAGGCGAACAAACCTAGGAAATTGTGGATATGCAACAGTGAGGCTTGCCGTCATCTTCAGTGGGTAACAGCATTGTGGGGTTTAAGATAGAACAGTGTTTCACTGTGATGTTAGGCATTTTAAATAACACAGCATTGTATCTGAGCCAGTGAGCTGCTGACAGATGAGGTGATTTTTGGTCTAGGAGAAGAGCAGAAACAGCATGTAAAATCAATATTGTTAACTCTGAATAGCCCACTGTCTCGTGAGGCTACTACAGCCTTTTCAGCTGTGACAACAGCTCTGAGACACAGCAGTAATCCAGCTGCAACAGGACAATAATATGCAATTGGTCGTAACTTACCTCCATGCTGTTGTAGTAATACTGACATCATAAATCTTGATTTCCCATCAACTGTCTGGACGAAAGGACAAGCAAAGTCTGGGATCCCCAGTGTGGGAGTAGGCCCTTGCTGTGAATCAGTAAACTGAGGGGAGTCTCAAGAATAGTATAGTTAGGAATAAATGCATGGAAATATGAGCACATCCCCCAAAATGACATCATTTGCTTCTTGGTTAGAGGTTTTGGTATATTTTGTATGGCTGTGATTCTGTGATTCACCATGAATCATGGTGAAAAAAAAATAATTAACATACAGACACCCAAAGCCATAGAAGAAATAGGTTTCATTCAATATTGCATGATAGGCCTCTCTCTTTCAGTAAAGAACACATCTTATCTCTTCCATGCTCCCTTTATTGCCTAAATATTGAAACCTTGAAACTGGGTACATGGCAGATATTGAAAGAATCCAAAACAGCCACGCACACATACACTCTCAAAGCAAAAATCTTTTTGCTTAGATGGTAGAAATTACACATTTAAACTTAGATGTTTAAAATATGGGCGGCACGGTGGTGTAGTGGTTAGCGCTGTCGCCTCACAGCAAGAAGGTCCGCGTTCGAGCCCCGTGGCCGGCGAGGGCCTATCTGTACGGAGTTTGCATGTTCTCCCTGTGTCCACGTGGGTTTCCTCCGGGTGCTCCGGTTTCCCCCACAGTCCAAAGACATGCAGGTTAGGTTAACTGGTGACTCTAAATTGAACGTAGGTGTGAATGTGAGTGTGAATGGTTGTCTGTGTCTATGTGTCAGCCCTGTGATGACCTGGCGACTTGTCCAGGGTGTACCCCGCCTTTTGCCCGTAGTCAGCTGGGATAGGCTCCAGCTTGCCTGCGACCCTGTAGAAGGATAAAGCGGCTAGAGATAATGAGATGAGATGAGACTTAAAAATTTCCATTACACTTACTATGTGTACTACTTGGTGGTATTTGTGAAAGATGTATGGGGGTGAGGAACATTAGGAGCTTGAGTGCTTAAAGCTAGCAGGTCTTGTACAAATCTCCACTCAGTGGGTTGGCCTTGCTCAGTGTATTTCTTAACTGGGAAAATGGGAGTGCACATGAGAGAGTTAAGATAATCCACAACCCCAATTCCAAAAAAGTTGGGACAAAGTACAAATTGTAAATAAAAACGGAATGCAATAATTTACAAATCTCAAAAACTGATATTCTATTCACAATTGAACATAGACAACATATCAAATGTTGAAAGTGAGACATTTTGAAATTTCATGCCAAATATTGACTCATTTGAAATTTCATGACAGCAACACATCTCAAAAAAGTTGGGACAGGGGCAATAAGAGGCTGGAAAACTTAAAGGTAGGGCTGCTCGATATTGGAAAAAATCAATATCACGATTTTTTCAGTAAATATCGATATCGCGATTTTTAAAACGATATTTATACAACTTTTTTTAAAGCCCTGATCATCAACACCTGAGGCACCGGCCCACATTTTTATAGTACAGGCCTCATAGGCTACCTGTCAACCCTTCCCGTTGTACCCTGAAACGCCTTTTACTTAAACTATTTACTGTGCAAGCACGTACTTTGCATAGGTCCTATAGCCTGCACAAGGCTCACGTTCTCCTCACTCAACATTTCCGATCACAGAGGATGGAGCCAGCGCTGGTATTACCAGTGATTTACTGCGTAACGTCCACACTGGCTCGTAGCCAGCCAAGGATAAAATCTCTCTCTCTCACACACACACTACAACGTAAGCTTGTGTGTTGTTAAGACACCAACATTAAACACGCACACACACGGACTGGCCATTGGGAGTAGCGGGAGTTTGTGGGCCGGCGGAGAAAAAAAAAAAAAGTTGCGCGCTGGCCTTTAATATGATAAGCAATGTTTCTTTAAGAAACTGTTAACATTGCTTATCATATTAAAGGCCAGCGTGCAACTGTAATAAACAATGTTAACAGTTTCTTAAAGAAACTGTTAACATTGCTTATCATATTAAAGGCCAGCGCGCAACTGTTTTGTTTTTTTCTCCGCCAGCCCACACTGAACCACCGGCACACCGGGAAAACTCCCGCTACTCCCGATGGCCAGTCCGTGTGTGAACACGCACAATATAGAGACAAGTCCTTAAGAATTAACATACATGAAAATAGCTCAGCGGCATGTAAACATTCCCTGAAAGTGTAGGTGGCACTGCGGCTAGATGCTACGTGAAATGGCACAAGGCAAACACCATGCGTCGCTCAGTCAACAGACAAAATCCACGAACCCAGTAGTCCTCCTACTACTGTGGGTTAGTGTTCTGTGGCCAAAAACACCCTATGCACAGTCATTCCAAAACATCCCCACTAGTTGCAGGTTATGTCTCAAATACAGATATGCGTTGTGGATTAAGCGATCTATTTTCAAGCATCAGGCTTCTCTTCCTTCATCTTCCAAATGTGGACTCCGCTATCTTTTTGGCATGTCAGCATTGAAATACCATTTGCAGAGATATTTCACTCGCCATTAAGAAAAGTAAAAGCAACACATGATTAGGGCTACATGATTAGCAGGGGGACACCGTTTTAAGCGCACGGAATTTTAAAAACAATGTAATTACATCTGAGTCCGTCTCCATCGCGCAATAAACCCGTCCTTAGCAGAACCTACTTCAAAGCATGATGCTAGCTGCAGATGCACAAGTCAAAATCAAATGAACCCAAGTAAACATGCCGCGGCGGGCAACATTAATAACCAAACTGCCTTACCTTAAAACGCTGCCTTGACCACAGGACGACTCGCAATTATTCCACTTAAATCCACACGGTTTAACACATCTAACACAGCTAGCAAGCTGGATATCTGCTAATATTGTTGTGCTTGTTTTCTTCCGTAGATGCCATTTTTACATTACCCAGTCCCACATCCAAAAATATGACGTAAATATATGTTAATTGTATTATTATAACTATTAGCAAGCAAATCAAACAACATATTAAGAAATCAATATATCAAATCACCCGACACGTATGAAAACAGAAGAACTGATTTTTTACTGTTGCGGAGATATCGCGGGAGTAGAATGGATGACGTATGCAAGGCTACGGTGTGCCTTAGGGGACAGAAGGGTTCGTTTTACCTTACTGTCACGTCAATGTTATTGTTGTTTTATTGCCATTGTAGAAATATTGTGCACGTCCCTTTCGACAAATGACAAAAAATCGTTTCATATCGATATTATGAATTTTGATATCGTTTGACACCAATATCGATATCGTGATAAAAATACGATATATTGCACAGCTCTAGTTAAAGGTACAAAAAAGGAACAGCTGGAGGACCAAATTGCAACTCATTAGGTCAATTGGCAATAGGTCATTAACATGACTGGGTATAAAAAGAGCATCTTGGAGTGGCAGCGGCTCTCAGAAGTAAAGATGGGAAGAGGATCACCAATCCCCCTAATTCTGCGCCGACAAATAGTGGAGCAATATCAGAAAGGAGTTCGACAGTGTAAAATTGCAAAGAGTTTGAACATATCATCATCTACAGTGCATAATATCATCAAAAGATTCAGAGAATCTGAAAGAATCTCTGTGCGTAAGGGTCAAGGCCGGAAAACCATACTGGGTGCCCATGATCTTCGGCCCTTAGACGGCACTGCATCACATATAGGCATGCTTCTGTATTGGAAATCACAAAATGGGCTCAGAAATATTTCCAGAGAACATTATCTGTGAACACAATTCACTGTGCCATCCGCCATTGCCAGCTAAAACTCTATAGTTCAAAGAAGAAGCCATAGCTAAACATGATCCAGAAGCGCAGACGTCTTCTCTGGGCCAAGGCTCATTTAAAATGGACTGTGGCAAAGTGGAAAACTGTTCTGTGGTCAGACGAATCAAAATTTTGAAGTTCTTTATGGAAATCAGGGACGCCGTGTCATTCGGACTAAAGAGGAGAAGGACGACCCAAGTTGTTATCAGTGCTCAGTTCAGAAGCCTGCATCTCTGATGGTATGGGGTTGCATTAGTGCGTGTGGCATGGGCAGCTTACACATCTGGAAAGACACCATCAATGCTGAAAGGTATATCCAGGTTCTAGAGCAACATATGCTCCCATCCAGACGACGTCTCTTTCAGGGAAGACCTTGCATTTTCCAACATGACAATGCCAAACCACATACTGCATCAATTACAGCATCATGGCTGCGTAGAAGGGTCTGGGTACTGAACTGGCCAGCCTGCAGTCCAGATCTTTCACCCATAGAAAACATTTGGCGCATCATAAAACGGAAGATACGACAAAAAAGACCTAAGACAGTTGAGCAACTAGAATCCTACATTAGACAAGAATGGGTTAACATTCCTATCCCTAAACTTGAGCAACTTGTCTCCTCAGTCCCCAGACGTTTACAGACTGTTGTAAAGAGAAAAGGGGATGTCTCACAGTGGGAAACATGGCCTTGTCCCAACTTTTTTGAGATGTGTTGCTGTCATGAAATTTAAAATCACCTAATTTTTCTCTTTAAATGATACATTTTCTCAGTTTAAACATTTGATATGTCATCTATGTTCTATTCTGAATAAAATATGGAATTTTGAAACTTCCACATCATTGCATTCCATTTTTATTTACAATTTGTACTTTGTCCCAACTTTTTTGGAATCGGGGTTGTACAATTACCCCTGCTGACTTTAGGGAATTGAACACGGGCCTAATGTCCTCTATGGCTTCAAGTTTCAGGGGATACTGGGATTTACAGGGTCTAAATTCAGATTTTGGGGTGATCACTGCTGACTCAATACTCTTTATCAGCCCTACATCATGTTTGCCCTGTGCCCAAAGCTGTTTAGGGACCTCCACTAAACAGGGGGAGTCAACTGTAAGTTTAGTAAATTGTCATTCTGACCATGTCCCTGGCACAGGTTTCTCACCAGTTAAAACTACGTCTGTCTTTACAGAGACAATGAAATATCAGATTTGCTTGAAATGGATTCATGTTTTTACTGGACAGTACTCTTGGATATTGCCAATTGCTTACATTTACACACTTCAACACCCATGGGCCCAAATCCTTCCACCTATTCCCTTGTTGTTTTACCAATGACACATGCGGAGCTGTGTGTGAACTAAACGCCGGTTGATAATCGCTTGGTGGTTGTACAAATGCTACGCACCTGTGATTATCTCAAAATAACTTCTTTGTTAACAGTTTTTCACATCTCCTACATTCCTTAAACCAGTCCTGTTCAAATTTAACATCTGGGTGCCCGTGGTTAACATGAGCGGTTCAATGTAAGTTTTCTGATTGCATATAATCAGTACTAATTGGGCTAGTGTTTTTGCCATTTCAATCAGCTCCTGATTTATATTCAGAACATCTGAGGGTGCCAGCCTCCACTCATACACATAAAGGGGTGGAGCTGGGTCTAGTTTAACCATTATTTATGTCTGCGCTCTCCTCATCTGGGATTTGCACTACATGTAACCCATCTAGGGTACTTAGGAGACTTATGCCTAATCTGTACATCAGGTCTCTCCCTAGCACATTTACTGGGCAATAATAAGACAATAAAAATGAAAACTGAAATGTTTTAGACTCAGTCTACAGAGGAGTGGCTCAGTAAATTTCTCAAGGACCTGCTGTCCTGAGGTGCCCACAGTGTTCTGGAATCAGTTACTGATCTTTGGCTGTGTAGAAAACTCTGAGGATCTAATGACAGAATGTCCCGCTCCTGAATCTACTAAGAAATCTAAAAGCTTATTAGAGACAGTTAGAGAAAATATTGGCATTTTCAAGCATAATTCATCAGTGTGTAATGCATACGTACCTTACTTGTTTACCCACCCTATTCTCTGTGCAGGCTGTAGCAAGTGGTGAGCGCAAAGCAGATTCTTCATTGCAAGAAGCTTGAGTGATTAGGGCTAGTGGTCAGTCCACCATCTTGGTAGGCTTGGAACTGCTTAGATAACGCAAACATTGGTCACACCAGTGATTAAGTGAGCCACAAATGAAGCAGCCATTTCTGCACTGTCGACCTCTTCCTCTCCCACAACCTCTTTCATGTGCCCTTCCGTGTCCTGCTCCACACTGCTGATTTACTTGCGTAACTTGCACCTCCAAGACCATTGTAAACATGGCCTTGTGAAGAGTGTCATCCTTTTCCCTCTGTCTTTGCTGCATATCCTCTTTCCAAGGCTTGCAGGTTCTTATATGTGTGATGTCCATTTGGACTGGAAATCTCGTTCTGACTGCATCCTGCAATCCAGTAGCAAACTCTCGATAGGCCTTGTTACTGGCATGCATCCAATCTGGGTGATTTTCATGCTCCTCTTCTTCGGGAAACTTGTCCTGGTTCTTACTGAAGTCCAAACCTAGTTTCTTTGCAAACACTCAGTGCAGTTCATGCCTGGTGGAGAGGTATGTTTTACAGAAACTGTAGAGTTCCTTGGCACAATTAGGACCACCATGCTGTCTGGGAGCTTTCATCTCAGCAGGTCATATGCATAATCTCCTCTGAACTTCAGGCATGGAAGATCATAGTTGGGCCTTCTGAGCTGGCCACAGTGACTACTGGCATATGGATGACTGTGCAAACCTCCCCATCTTTATCAGCATGCACTGGGGAGCCTTCAGTTCCCTTCTTTATTGTGTGGGACCTTGTGTGTGATGACACTGGGGTAGATGTATGACCTGTGTAGAGCTATCACCTTGTTCAGTTTCCTCTATGGGTTGATTATCGTCCTCCATTTGTTGACCAGCAGAAGGTGACACAGGCGCTGTTTCTGGAGGCTGAGAAGAAGACGGAAGAAGAGGGGGAGGGAATGAATCCTGCATTGGGTTGAGTTTTGGATGAATGCCAGCATTCCTCTGTGAGGCTCCAGGAACATAGGGGAGCAGAGCTGAAGCTGGAAAAGCACTCAAATTCTAATTAGTTCCCTGCTGTTCTACCTGACCCTGATGTGCATCTGAATTTGCCCATTTATCTCTTATCACAGCTTCCATTTGCCACATTTTAAATGCACCCCAATCAACCTGTATTCTATCTTTTTTCTTCCTTTTTCCATTTCAAACATTGCTGTCTAAAACCACTTCCTCCAGCAAGACAGAAGGGCTGACTTGGAGGAAGAAATCTGACCAGGCTACACAACCGGACATAGAAGAGAAATGGGTGAAGAACTTATCCGACAGGGTACTCACCCAACCAGAGAAAGATGTCTTATCCAAGGGTCTTAACTTTGCAGTTTCACCTGAGCGGATACCGGTAGTAGAACTCATCACAGCCACAGAGACAGCCATCAGGAACAACAACCTGACCAACACAGAGTCAGAACAACTTAGACTGAAGATATCAGCTGCTCTATCCAGTGCGAAAGCACCCCCCTCCAACCTCACCAGCGAAGAAAGGAGGGCTCTTACAGTGCTTCAAAGAGACCAGAACATCACCATCCTTCCTGCTGACAAAGGGAGATGCACAGTGGTGCTAAACACAGCGGACTACCACTCCAGGATGGCCAGTCTCCTCAGTGATACAACCACTTATGAAACATTGAGGAGGGACCCCACAAGTGGTTACAAAAGGAAAAGTTGTTAGCTGTCTGCAACAACTAGAAAAGGACCAAGCCATCAACTGATCTCTTTACTACAGATTGTACCCTGGGGAAGCCGTGCCTCTCATATACGGACTCCCCAAGATTCACAAAGAAGGAGCTCCTCTCAGACCTATCATCAGCAGTATAAACTCTGTCACATATAGCATTGCCAAACACCTACCCACCATCTTGGCTCCTCTGGTTGAGAATACACCATATCATGTCAAAAATTCCCAAGATTTTGCGACTAAAGTTGCAGACCTCAAACTAGATTCAGATGAAACCATGGTTTCCTACGATGTCACTTCTCTGTTCACCTGCATTCCCACCACAGAAGCAGTCGAATCTGTTAGAAAACAACTCCTTCAGGATAGCTCCTTACTGGAGAGAACGAACCTCATCACGGATCAGATTTTCACCCTGCTTGACCTTTGCCTGACTACCACTTATTTCCAGTTTAATGAAAGTTTCTACAGACAGAAGCATGGATGCACCATGGGCTCACCGGTGTCCCCTATTGTGGCCAATCTATACATGGAGGAAGTGGAACATATAGCTTTGACCACTTTTGCAAGAGTTGCTCCCAGCCAGTGGTTTAGATACGTGGATGATACCTGGGTTAAAATCAAAATCCATGAGGTGGAATCTTTCTCGAAACACATCAATGCAGTGGATAGCAACATCAACTTCACTCGGGAGGATGTTAGTGGGAATAATCTAGCCTTCTTGGATTGTGATGTACACATTAGACAAGACAGAAGCCTTAGTATCGAGGTCTACCAGAAACCCACACACACAGACCAGTACCTACTTTTCGACTCTCACCACCCACTGGAACATAAATTGGGGGTCATTAGGACCTTGCAACACAGGGCTCAGAACATTCCTACAACGATAGAGGGAAAAGAGAAGGAGCAGAATCATATCAAGAAAGCACTTCAGAATTGCAGTTATCCCAACTGGTCTTTCCTAAAGAGCAAAAAAAGGAACATAACAGACAAGGATGACAACAGGAACAAATGCAAGAACATTGTCATTCCCTACATTTCTGGTCTATCTGAGAAACTCAGGAGGATCTTCTACAAACACAACATTCCGGTACATTTCAGACCCATTAACACCCTGAAGCAGAAACTGGTCCACCCTAAGGACAGAATACCCAGACACAAACAAGACAAAGTAGTGTATGCAATTCAGTGCAGTAAGGAATGCACAGACTCGTATATTGGGGAAACAAAACAACCGCTTTACAGGCGCATGGCTCAACACAGGAGAGCCAGCTCCTCAGGCCAGGACTCTGCTGTCTACATTCATCTTAACAACAAAGGACACTCATTTCAGGATTGTAACGTACGCATTTTAGCCAGAGAGGATTGTTGGCATGAGCGAGGAGTTAAAGAAGCCATTTTTGTCAACCTGGAACGGCCATCACTGAACAGAGGTGGGGGTCTAAGACATTATTTATCAACCATCTAGAATGCGGTCTTGGGCACACTTCCCAGACGGCTGGGTGCACGCCAAGACCCAGCTGTTTTTGGTGACTCACAGGAGGACAGAGAGAGTCAGCTTTCCATTGATCACCCTAACGGGCAATCCATTGATCATCCTAATGACTCGCCATTCACACCCAGCCTCCAGTGACCCACACCAACATGATGCCTCAACGACACCTTAGATGAGCTTGTCATCAGAATTCTGATTCTGATCCATGCGAGGATAAATATCTGATACTCCTTATTAGTCAGACAGAACTGAAGAAGCCTTTCAGATGAGAGGTGAAACGTTTGCAAGAATCTTCAAGCAAGTCCAGTTGCTCTTTTCTACCACCCACAGTTTACTATGACCTGGATGACTGAGAATCTTCACAGACATCCTTTTTCCATTATCTTCCTCTACTTGTTTCAACCTCTCCTCGAGATTCTGTATCTGTCATATGCTTAAACTGCCTCCTTCTGGAAATCTGCACCGTTCTACCCATATCCTAAGTTGCTTACATGAGTCTGGTCCATACTTAATTAACATATATGTTACTTTTGGAAAAGGGTAGGTTTCAGGAGTTATCTCAGTTTCTGACTGCTTTATTCCTTTCTGTCCCATCTTACTTATATGTCCATATGTTGCAAAGACCATGTTTTACTCTCACGTTTTAGCCCAAACGTGTCATGATCATGATTACTTACTGCTATTCATCAATAACAGGTAGGTTTCTAGTCCGCCCAAAACCTTACTTAAAAAGAGCAGAAAGGGTTTTTCTCTCAACCTGGCATGTATTCACCCCGTCAAAAATATGCACACTGATGGGTCCACCCATCTACACACATGTCTACTGCAACACAATCATTTATCATCAATTTATGAGAATAGAAGAAAAAAGCTTTTCCTCACCACGAGTTTGTTGGATATCAGCAGCAGCAGGGGATCTCCTGTCATCTAAAGAATCAGTCTGTCTCTGGAGAGCTCATCAGACTTGCTGGGCAATAGTTTCCCCAACTTGGATCTGGAAAAGTCCTCGCTACTCGTGATATCCCATCCTCGTCACCAAAATTGTGGTGGAAAAACATAATAAGACTCAAGGCTGTTAGGAAAAAGCAGACAGAAATATGAGCTTATTAATACCCTTGCAAGAGGGCTTCTCCAAAATGAAACCCACACAGCGTTTCATCCAGAGAAGTGCCCTCTGAATTCATACACCCTGTTTTATACAGCTTAGCATGATCTTGCATATCAGATGTTCCCCTGTTTATCTCCTCTCATGGCCAGGGGCATCTCCTCTGCTATCTTTATATCTGCTATGTACGCAAGCTTAAGATAACCTTGTAGGATAGAACAATGTAACACAAAACAACATTCTTCATCTTATATAAACATGAGACACAGTGTCTGACCTTCCCTTCTAAGGATCACTACTCTCTAGAAATCTAAAAATTATATTTTCCACGATGGGCGGTGTAGTGGTTAGCACTGTCGCCTCACAGCAAGAAGGTCCAGGTTCGGACCCTGTGGCTGGCAAGGGCCTTTCTGTGTGGAGTTTGCATGTTCTCCCCATGTCCGCGTGGGTTTCCTCCGGGTGCTCCGGTTTCCCCCACAGTCCAAAGACATGCAGGTTAGGTTAACTGGTGACTCTAAATTGACTGTAGGTGTGAATGTGAGTGTGAATGGTTGTCTGTGTCTATGTGTCAGCCCTGTGATGACCTGGCAACTTGTCTAGGGTGTACTCTGCCTTTCTCCAGTAGTCAGCTGGGATAGGCTCCAGCTTGCCTGCGACCCTGAAGAACAGGATAAAGCAGCTAGAGATAATGAGATGAGATATTTTCCACGACATTTCCAATGTCAGGGCGGCACGGTGGTGTAGTGGTTAGCGCTGTCGCCTCACAATAAGAAGGTCCAGGTTCGAGCCCCGTGGCCGGCGAGGGCCTTTCTGTGTGGAGTTTGCATGTTCTCCCCGTGTCTGGGTGCTCCGGTTTCCCCCACAGTCCAAAGACATGCAGGTTAGGTTAACTGGTGACTCTAAATTGACCGTAGGTGTGAATGTGAATGGTTGTCTATGTGTCAGCCCTGTGATGACCTGGTGACTTGTCCAGGGTGTTTATTTATTTATATTTATATTGATCCACATCAGCTTCCCCTTCACAGAAGGGTGCTGTTCTCCCTGTGGTCAAACTTATAATTCCTTAATTTTTTTTTTTAACATAAAAAAGGTGTACCCCGCCTTTCGCCCGTAGTCAGCTGGGATAGGCTCCAGCTTGCCTGCGACCCTGTAGAAGGATAAAGTGGCTAGAGATAATGAGATGAATGAGATTTCCAATGTCCGCAGATCTACAAACTCTTGTGTCTTTCACTGAATTCCTGAACCGTTTACCAATTAGCAAATGATCAATCTGATTCATCATCTTCCCATCAGGAGAAACCCACATCATTTTGTGAATGGTCTTGTATGGGAATAGTGTTCCTGTTATTACTAGCTCATTCATATCACACATCTCGCAAAGTCTTTCTCCATTATCATTCCTTTCTACTAGCCCATGCTTACCCATGACTCTTTTGTAATCCCAATTTTGATCTCCAACTTTGGCATTCATATCTCAAGTGACAATTAACATATCATGTACATTCCTTCCATCTATCTTGCAACCTCATATAGAATTCATCTTTTACTTGTTCATCTGCATCTTCCGTGGGTGCGTAAACATGTATGATTGTCAGCTCTATGTGCTTGGAATAGTATCTTGCTTGAATTACTGTCTTGCTTAATGGGATCCATTCCATTAGTGCTGCCTTTTTTGACATTAGTATGCCTACCCCTTCTCTGTGGATATTGTCTTCTCTTCCAGAATAAATAAAGGTTTCTCCATCAGCCAACTGCACTTTTTCTTGCCCTGTCCAATGTGTTTCACTAATGCCTATGATGTCTATACCTCTTCTACTCATCTCCCTTGCTGCCTGGGCAATGTTGCCACTTCTGTATAATGTACATACATTTCAATTACCAATCTTTATGGTGTTCTTTGGGTGCAACCATGGCCCTGTCGGCCTGGGAGTTTCCCACTGGCTTTGGCTCTCAGATGTTACCAAATCTCTTTCATGAGGTGGTGCCATGGCGCCCCCACTATATGGTGAATTTGCTCTGCTCCTGGCTTCTGTAATACACCTTTTTTACAGGAGTGGATTATCAGCCCAAACCCCAAACCTGGAGGACCAGTGGAATTACTCTTTGTCAGGCCCCTACCCTTCAACCTGTCTGGCATGGGTGGCCCTACCAGGGGTACACAACTCCTGCCAGCATAGCTCTGGGGTCATTGGGACATGCAAACTACTACACCGCGATAAGGTGGTGATCCTGCGGAGTGGAATATGAGGTGGCACAGAGGCCAAATTCCCTTCATCAATCATCAACATGGGAAAGAGAACACACAAACCAAATGAAAGAGAAGTGTGTTAACCTTCATCAGTCAGGGAATGGTTATTTAAAAAAAAAACAGCTACTCACCTGAAAATGACAATTTCTACTGTGAGGGCAATAATAAAAAAGTGGACACCAACTGGAACTGTTACAAACCTTCCTGTAAGAGGACCCAAGTTAAATATGCCCCATGTACACTGAGAAGGATGGGTAGAGAGGCAAAAAAAAAATCCCCAAGGATCACTTTTGGTGAATTACAAGAAAATCTTGGGGTTTCCAACTCTCCAAAACCACTATCAGACACCACCTCCAACAGATTATTTGGAAGATATGCAAGGGGAAAAAAGCCTTTTCTGTCAATTAACCACAAACATAAGCACCTAAAGTTTGCAAAACATGACTACAGCTTTGACTGGAACTGTGTTCTATGGTCTGATGTAACAAAAATGGAGCTTTGTGGCAATTAACACTCAAGAAGGGAGGTTATACAACATATTAAATGCAGGGCTGCCAATAATAGTGTTACGTGGGTTTTTGTTGGAAATAATTATTTCTTGATGAGGGACTTGTTTTTCTCTGAATAAATTTATTTCAATTAACGGCTGGATTTTTCTAGTTTTTTCAGTGAAATGAAGCTACTTCATCAAAAGGTGGAGCTAATGTATCAGCTTGATTTTTTAACAACAGTGGACTTGCAGCCACATGAATTATATGTCATATCTGGTCTCACATGGTTCACGCTCCATAGCAGTCCATTAAATAGTCAGGTGCGAATACACAATATCCGTTGCTTTTCCGTTATGGAAGAGTGAGTGGGAATGAAAATTTGTGATCTCTTCCATGTTGTTTTTACCTCATACATTAACGGATTTCATATTTGATAGGGGCTTATGACTGACTATTCTGGTACCTTCTACAAGACAGTATAAGCTTAAGGCAAGGCAAGGCAAGTTTATTTATATAGCGCATTTTATACACAGTGGCAGTTCAATGTGCTTTACAGAGGTAAAGGCAAAACAATAAAAAATGACATAAAATAAAGGGGGAAGAAAAGAGAAAAATAAAAATAATATGAGAATTAAGCAATAGTAGAAATATCTCATCTCATCTCATTATCTCTAGCCGCTTTATCCTTCTACAGGGTCGCAGGCAAGCTGGAGCCTATCCCAGCTGACTACGGGCGAAAGGCGGGGTACACCCTGGACAAGTCGCCAGGTCATCACAGGGCTGACACATAGACACAGACAACCATTCACACTCACATTCACACCTACGGTCAATTTAGAGTCACCAGTTAACCTAACCTGCATGTCTTTGGACTGTGGGGGAAACCGGAGCACCCGGAGTAAACCCACGCGGACACGGGGAGAACATGCAAACTCCACACAGAAAGGCCCTTGCCGGCCCCGGGGCTCGAACCCAGGACCTTCTTGCTGTGAGGCGACAGCGCTAACCACTACACCACCGTGCCGCCAATAGTAGAAATAAAGTAATAAAATGAAGTAAAAGTTCAGTAAAAAAAACAGCAGAATAAAATGGAATAAAAGTTAAGTAAAATTTAAAACATGCTAAGACTGTAAAAGTTAAGTAAAGTGTAAAACATCCCCTGTTAGGGAACATCCCCTCCTAGAACTGCCACCTTATTATGGTGGAGGGGTTTGTGTGCTTGAATGATCCTAGGAGCTATGTTGTCGGGGGCATTATGACCCTGTTAGGGTCTCCCAAGGCAGACAGGTCCTAGGTGACAGGCCAGACTAAGAGCAGTTAACCAAAACCCTTACAGATAAAATAAAACAAGGATCGTGACGTCGCCCGGTATGGCACAGCCGGGGCCCCACCCTGGAGCCAGGCCCGGGGTTGGGGCTCATATGCGAGCACTTGGCGGCCGGGCCTTTGCCCACGGGGCCCGGCCGGGCTCAGCCCGAAGCGGTGACGTGGGCCCGACCTCCTGTGGGTTCACCACCCACAGAAGTAGCTGTAGGGGGCTGGTGTAGTGTGGATTGGGCGGCAGTCGAAGGCAGGGGCCTCGACGACCTGATCCCCGAACACAGCAGCTAGCTGTTGGAACATGGAATGTCACTTTGCTGGGGGGGAAGAGCCTGATCTTGTGCGGGAGGTTGAGAGGTACCGGCTAGAGATAGTCGGGCTCACCTCCACGCACAGCTTGGGCTCTGGAACCCAGCTCCTCGAGAAGGGCTGGACTCTTCACTTCTCTGGAGTCGCCCATGGTGAACGGCGGCGGGCTGGTGTGGGCTTGCTTATAGCTCCCCAGCTCAGCCGCCATGTGTTGGAGTTTACCCCAGTAAATGAGAGAGTCGCCTCTCTGCACCTCAGGATTGGGGAGAGGGCTCTTACTGTTGTTTGTGCCTACGGGTCGAATAGCAGTATAGAGTATCCGGCCTTCTTGGAGTCCCTGGGAGAGGTACTGAGAGGTGCTCAGACTGGGGACTCCATTGTTCTACTGGGGGACTTCAACGCTTACATGGGCGATGATAGTGACACCTGGAGGGGCGTGATTGGGAGGAACAGCCTCCCCGATCTGAACCCGAGTGGTGTTTTGTTATTGGACTTCTGTGCTAGTCACGGTTTGTCCATAACGAACACCATGTTCGAGCATAGGGGTGTCCATAAGTGCACATGGCACCAGGACACCTTAGGTCGGAGGTCAATGATCGACTTTGTTGTCGTTTCATCTGATCTCCGGCCCTATGTCTTGGACACTTGGGTGAAGAGAGGGGCTGAGCTGTCAACTGATCACCACCTGGTGGTGAGTTGGATCCACTGGCAGAGGAGGAAGCCGGACAGACCTGGCAGGCCCAAACGTATGATGAGGGTCTGCTGGGAACATCTGGCAGAGCACTCTGTCGGGGAGGTCTTTAACTCCCACCTCTGGGAGAGCTTCTCCCAGCTTCCGAGGGAGGCGGGGGACATTGAGTCTGAGTGGACCATGTTCTCTGCCTCCATTGTCGACACGGCTGTTTGGAGCTGTGGCCGCAAGGTCTCCGGTGCCTGTCGTGGCGGCAATCCCCGAACCCAGTGGTGGACACTGGAAGTAAGGGATGCCATCAAGCTGAAGGAGTCCTATCGGGCCATGTTGGCCTCCGGGACTCCTGAGGCAGCTGATGGTAACGGCAGGCCAGGCATGCCGCAGCTCGGGCAGTTGCGGAAGCAGAAACTTGGAACTGGGAGGAGTTCAGTGAGGCCATGGAAGACGACTATCGGTCGGCCTCGAAGAAATTCTGGCAAACCATCCGGCGCCTCAGGAGGGGGAAGCAGTACTCTGCCAGCACTGTTTACAGTGCGGGTGGGGAGCTGTTGACCTCGACTGGGGACATTGTCGAGCGGTGGAAGGAATACTTCGAGGATCTCCTCAATCCCACTGTCATGTCTTCCATTGAGGAAGCGGAGGCTGATGACTCAGAGGTGGACTCGTCCATTACCCCAGCCGAAGTCACTGAGGTGGTTAGCAAGCTCCTCGGTGGCAGGGCACCGGGGGTGGATGAGATCCGCCTCGAGTATCTCAAGTCTCTGGATGTTGTGGGGCTGTCTTGGCTGACACGCCTCTGCAACATTGCGTGGTGGTCAGGGACAGTGCCTCTGGAGTGGCAGACTGGGGTGGTGGTCCCTCTTTTTAAGAAAGGGGACCGGAGAGTGTGCTTCAATTATAGGGGAATCACACTTCTCAGCCTCCCAGGGAAGGTTTACTCCAGGGTATTGGAGAGGAGAAATCGGCCAATAGTCGAACCTTGGATCCAGGAGGAGCAATGCGGTTTTCGGCCTGGTTGCGGAACACTGGTCCAGCTCTATACCCTTCGTAGGGTGCTCGAGGGTTCATGGGAGTTTGCCCAACCAGTCCACATGTGCTTTGTGGATTTGGAGAAGGCATTCGACCATGTCCCTAGTGGTATTCTGGGGGGGTGCTTCGGGAGTATGGGGTTCAGGGCTCTTTGCTAAGGCCTGTCTGGTCCCTGTACGAACAGAGCAGGAGTCTGGTTCGCATTGCCGTCAGTAAGTCAGACCTGTTCCCAGTGCATGTTGGACTCCGGCAGGGCTGCCCTTTGTCACCGGTTGTGTTCATAATCTTTATGGATGGAATTTCTAGGCGCAGCAAGGGGCCGGAAGGAATCCTGTTTGGGAACCACAGGATTTCATCTCTGCTTTTCACAGATGATGTTGTCCTGTTGGCTTCTTCAAACCAGGACCTTCAGCATGCACTGGGGCGGTTTGCAGTCGAATGTGAAGTGGCTGGGATGAGAATCAGCACCTCCAAGTCAGAGGCCATGGTTCTCGACCGGAAAAGGGTGGCTGCTCCTCCACATCGAGAGGAATCAGCTGAGGTGGCTTGGGCATCTCTTTCGGATGCCTCCTGGACACCTCCCTGGGGAGGTGTTCCAGGCATGTACCCCCAGGAGGAGGCCCTGGGGAAGACCCAGGACACGCTGGAGGGACCATGTCTCTTGGCTGGCTTGGGAACGCCTCAGTGTTCTTCCCGAGGAGCTGGCCGAGGTGTCTGGGGAAAGGGAAGTTTGGGCTTCCATGCTCAGACTGCTGCCTCCGCGACCCGGCCCCGGATAAGTGGAAGAAGACGAGATGAGTTTAAAACATTGTGGCAGCGGGGGCGTGGTCAAGCGCCGGTCTGTGACAGGAGGGCGGAGTTGGGGAAGGTAAGTGGCAGAATCGCTTCACCTGAGTGTGATTAATCTATGTTTTGTGTGTGTTCTCCCCAGTAAACCGGGCTATTTAAGGAGGGAGAGCGAGAGCAGAGGAGCTCTCTCCACAACCCGAGGACCGGAATGTGTGTGCGTGCATGTGTGGCTGAGAGAGAAACGCTTCCACTGAAAAGTGCAAATAAAAGAGTTTTGCGAACTCAGTCTCTGTCCTGCCATCCTCTGTGCTCCACCCACATCTAGCGAACCTTTACAAACATGTAAAGATAATGACATTTATCAGTTAGCAGAAAGCATCTGAGAACAGCTTGGGCTATAATTTAGATTTGAAGATGCCAACAGCAGGAGCATTTTTGATGTCCTCTGGGAGTTGGTTCCATAGCTGTACTGCATAGTAGCTAAAAGCTGCTTCACCACACTTTGTTTTAACAACAGGTTTTGCCAGTAAATTTTGCTGCTGCGATCTGGTAGATCTGATTGGGTTAGGCCGCTGCAACATATCAGAGAGGTAATTGGGCCCTGTACCATTTAGAGATTTGTACACCAGCAACAATGCTTTAAAGTCAATTCTGTAGCTTACTGGAAGCTACTGAAGGGACCTTAGAATTGGAGTAATGTGCTCTGTTCTTTTTGTTCATGTGAGAACCCTAGCCGCTGCATTTTGAACCAGCTGAAGTCGTATGATGGTCTTTTTTGGCAGGCCTGTGAAAAGACCATTGCAGTAGTCAACCCTACTAGAGATGAAGGCATGTATTAGTTTTTCCAGATCATTTTTTGACATAAGTCCTCTTAGTTTGGAAATGTTTTTTAGGTGATAAAATGCTGATTTAGTGATTGCTTTCATATGACTGTCAAAGTTTAGCTCGCTGTCAATGAAAACACCAAGATTTTTAACCATATCTTTTGTTTTAATCCCCTTTGTGTCAAGAATAGTGGTAATCCTGAGTCTTTCATCTTTTTTCCCCAAATAGAATTACTTCTGTTTTATCTGTGTTCAGCTGAAGAAAATTTTGTGACATCCAGTTGTTGATTTGGTCGATACACTGGTAGAGACATTCAAGGGGGGCATAATCATTAGGTGATAGAGCAAAGTAAATTTGGGTGTCATCTGCATAGCAGTGATACAAAATTGAGTTGTTCTTGATAATTTGTCCAAGTGGGAGCATATAAAGGTTGAACAGTAATGGTCCAAGGATCGACCCCTGGGGGACACCACAGGTCAAGGACATTGATGTTGAGGTACAATTTCCCATGGTAACAAAGAAGCTTCTATCTTTAAAGTATGATTTTAACCAGTTGATAACTTTACCAGTCAACCCAACCCAGTGTTCAAGTCGATATAGCAGTATGTTGTAATCAACAGTATCAAAAGCTGCACTGAGGTCCAGTAACACCAGGACTGATGTTTTGCCTGCATCAGTATTAAGACGTATGTCATTTATAACTTTAATCAGCGCTGTTTCAGTGCTGTGATTGGCATGAAATCCTGACTGAAAGTTATCAAAGCAGCTGTTTGATATCAAGAAGGCAGTTAATTGATTGAAGACAATTTTTTCAAGGATTTTTTCAAGCAAGTAGTTGGGGTGTATGAGAGCCCTGGTGATGTGGAAAGCTCTCCTCAGACATTTCTTATTATGACTAAAGATTAGATATAGTAGTTAAACAAAAATTAACATTAGATTAAGAAAAACTCTAACTCTCTTTGTTCATGTAGGCACAGATATTTATTGTAAACTACTGTAAACACTGATACTAACATATTTCATATGAACAAATCACCTCCACACACAGAGATACTTTACAAAGCTTACACACACATCGAGGAGCACATTCTTCATACAAATAGGAAAAGTAAGAATCGCCACAGAACATGGTTCAACGTGTAAAACCTGTAGGTGCGGGAGGAATGTGGAAAGGTTTGAGGCTGATGCCTGCAGCTGTACTTAGTTACAGTGTGACCCTCATAAAAAATACCCTTTTTCTGCCTCCTGCCCCTATTAAAGGACCAAATAACAGTCTCTCCTTCCCTCCTTTATTACCCCCTGGGGCAGTAAAAGGCAGCTGTCTTTCTAAACAGCCCCCCACCCACCAAAGACACACATACTCAAACACATACCAAATGCAAACACACTAATTCATCACAGCCTTCACACATACCATCAGTCACACTGCATGCTCAGACCATAAAGCCACTACACACAGATACAAATGTTTGCATCACGTACATGCAGAGATCCTTAGTAACAGAAAAGTGAGCACAATGCAGATGTTTACACACACACACACACACTCAGACACACACACACACACACACTCAGAAGCCCTCAACATGCATTCAGTACCTAGAGCAGTGAGCCTATATAGTCCTTGAGATGTGTCCAGGCTTTGATCTTAAGCCAACCAGGTCCATCCATCCATCCATCCATCCATCATCTGTAGCCACTTACCCTGTGCAGGGTCTCAGGCAAGTTGGAGCCTATGCCAGCTGACTATGGGCGAGAGGCAGGGATAGTGGACCCTGGACAAGTCGCCAGGTCATCAAGGCTGACACATAGAGACAAACAACCATTCACACTCACATTCACACCTATAGTCAATTTAGAGACACCACTGGGCCTAACCTGCATGTCTTTGGACTGTGGGGGGAAACCGGAGCACCCAGAAGAAACCCACGCAGACATGGGGAGAACATGCAGACTCCGCACAGAAAGGCCCTCATTGGCTGCTGGGCTCGAACCCAGGACCTTCTTGCTGTGAGGCAACAGCCAGCCTACCATGTACCAATTGAAAAACTGTTTTGGTTATTGCGAGCCTCAGGTGTATTGAATCCTGTGATCAACACACCCACCCACCCACCCACACAAAAGCAAGAGTTGCCAAAGATGACAGGGTGCATATTAGGTATTTGAACTTTCCATATCCACACATGTAAGTAAGGTGTGTTTTCATGATGTGCAAAAATGCTTTGATTAATGCTTTGTACTTGTGATAGTTTTTAAACATAACACTATTAGGGCAACTCTGTTCTGTATAGTATGTAAGATAGACATTCAGATATGGCACAGTATAGGTAAAAGAGAATTGTGTGCATCTGTAAAAGATCTGACAGTTGAATGTGAGAAACAGATGTCAATCTACAACTCCCTCTGGGTTAGGAGAACAGGATTGTAGTCAGACTGTCAATTTGGCTCATTGGAGGATCCCACGCTGGCCCCACCCATGAGCCTAGAGCCAGTCAAACAGAAATTCACACACACACACACACACACACACACAAAGATTGGCATGCACTGCTATTCGGCATTCACACCTGCACATCACACGCTAACACACAAAACATGACACACTTCAGTATTCAATTGGAGTAGGAAAGCAGTCTGATGAATTTCTCACATTAGTGCCAATTCACATGATGACAGGAAAGTTTTGTAGGTTAAAGAAAGGTCGAGAGCATGTCTATTTCACACTTCAGTGTGGAGGATGGAGTTATACGGAAGCTGCGGGTGAAACCTTCACTCTTAGCCAAGTTTCTGTTCTACAGACAAAGTCTTATTTTTCACACACAGTGTTCCTGCAACAGTTTGGTTGAAAATCTGTGAATAATGATCTCATCTCATCTCATTATCTCTAGCCGCTTTATCCTGTTCTACAGGGTCGCAGGCAAGCTGGAGCCTATCCCAGCTGACTACGGGCGAAAGGCGGGGTACACCCTGGACAAGTCGCCAGGTCATCACAGGGCTGACACATAGACACAGACAACCATTCACACTCACATTCACACCTACGGTCAATTTAGAGTCACCAGTTAACCTAACCTGCATGTCTTTGGACTGTGGGGGAAACCGGAGCACCCGGAGGAAATCCACGCAGACACAGGGAGAACATGCAAACTCCACACAGAAAGGCCCTTGCCGGCCACGGGGCTTGAACCCGGACCTTCTTGCTGTGAGGCGACAGCGCTAACCACTACATCACCGTGCCGCCCTATATAAAAATAAAAGCATAAATAAAAAACTAAGCTTAGGTAAAGGTATATAGATAACACAGTGAAAGGATGAACTCAGCAAACATTAATAAAAGATCTTAGAAATTAACTCAGTGATTGAGAACGATATTAAGATCAGATATCACAGTAATCCCAACACACACCCAAGAAAGTGATAAATATGATCTAGGTGGCCTTTTGCTTTTGAAGAATTACAATGATATGTAAATGTATACCATTACTCAACAAATTCTTACATGTGTACACACACACACACACATTGAGTGGCATGTCTATGAGCACAGGTCTTGTGAAATTTTACACAGTGAGTACAGTATGAACAGAACTGGAACAATACTTGGATCGTGGTATAAAATGTACCTATTATGTAGAAATAAAAGCAAGACCTGAGAGTATCAGGTTATTTAAAGAAACAGGGAAACTGAAAACCTACATAGGTTTTAGAACTATGTAACTAATATGTGAACATATTATAGTGAAGAAAAATGGGTCAGAGATGAGTGGAGTCAGTCTCAAAGCAGAAAAAGACAACACTTCTAGTCCTGTTTTTAAGTAGTTTCTTCAAAAGCATTTTTTTTTTTAATTTCTAACGGAATACAACTTTATTTCCGAGTTATTTAGAGATCTGTATTCGGTGCATAACATCTTTGGCAATCATCCTAGATGCTTTCAGCAACTCTCCAGTTCTCTGCGTCTGAAAGTCACGTAACCAGTTACAAGTAATTCCTAAATAAACATAAGATTAATTTGAATAATTGCAGTAGTGGTTGCTAAGCCACTGATCAAACGGTTTCCATAAACTTGATGTGTCAACACCACAATGCTAACTATAGAAACCACTAACTAGACTTTTACGATCACTCTGAAATTACATGAAATAAAAGACCTGAACTTAACTAATATATATATATATATGTGTGTGTGTGTGTGTGTGTGCGCGCTGTTATACAATTACTGTAATTGTGTATGGTCAGAAAAGACGATAGATAAGCATAACCGTTGCACAATAACGCTACAAACAACCTGCATGTGCACCCGCAAACTTATTTAGCTGCTGGCTAGCCACAGCTTGTAGCTTCCAACGTTACTACATTTCAGTATAGTGTAATGTGGTGCGGTGTAGTGTAACGCAGGGATAGACCTCAATCTGCAGAGCTCTGTGTCACAGGTCCCATCACTGCATTTGCAAAGAAGTATGGACTTTAGTCACTTGTGAAGTCGTGAAAAACACCCAATATGGTCACAAGGAAATAAATCAAATACAAATTTGCGCTTATGGGATAAACTTGCTTTAGTCAAAAGTGAATTAAGGAATGATGTAGAGACACACAGCTAGCCAAGACATAACTAAGCATCCAGTTGTGTAATTGCTTTGAAATGGAGAAACTATGTGTAAAAGCTTTTCGTCAATGTTTCATGTCATATCCAATATGGTTGAAGACAGATTGTTTCATTTCAGTCACAGTTACATATGTATGACACTGTATATACATACACACACTCACTGGTCACTTTAACAGGAGCGCCTACAGTGCCCTCTACAATTATTGGCACCCCAATAATTGTAAAGATTAGTAAAAAGGATTGGAAAAAAATCCACCTTTTGGTGAAGCAGCATCATCTCACATGGAAAAAATGAGAAATATCCAACCTTCAATTGAAATAAATTTATTCAGAGAAACAAAGCAAAAACAAATCCCTCATCAAGAAATAAAAACACATGTGCCAGTATTATTGGCAGCCCTGCATTTAATACTTTTTAAAAACCTCCCTTTGTCAGTAAAACAGCACTGAGTCTTCTCCTGTAACATTTTATAAGGTTGGAGATACAGAGCAGGGCATCTGAGACCGTTCCTCTTTACACAATCTCTCCAGATCATCCAGGGTCCTCAGCCCTCTCTTGTGCACTTTCTCTCCTCTTCAGCTCACCCCACAGGTTTTCAATAGGGTTCAGGTCAGGGGACTGAGATGGCCAGGGCAGAAGCTTGATTCTGTGATCAGCAAACCATTTTTTTGTGTTGATTTGGACATGTGCTTCAGATCATTGTCCTGCTGGAAGATCCAGCGATGACACAGTTTTAGTTTCCTGGCAGAGGCAGCCAGATTTTGATTTGAAATGTCCTGGTATTTCATGGAGTCCATGATGCCATGTACTCTAACAAAGTTTCCAGGGCCTTTGAGAAAAAAACAGCCCCAAAACATCACAGAACCTCCACCATATTTTACAGCTGAGATCAGGTTATTTTCTTTATAGCCATCCTTCTTTTTACACCAACCCCACCTTGAGTGTTTATTGCCAAAAAGCTCAATTTTTGTTACATCAGACCATAGAACACGGTTCCAGTCAAAGTTGTAGTCGCGTTTCGCAAACTTCAGGTACTTACATTTGTTGGTTAGCTGACAAAAAAGGCTTTTTTTCTCACATACCTTCTAAATAATCTGTTGGCACAGAGGTGGCATCTGATGGTAGTTTTGTAGACTTTTGGAAACCCCAGCATTTTCTTGTAATTCATTAAGAGTGATCCTTTGGGATTTTTGTGCCTCTCTTATCCTCCTCCTCACTTTGCATGGGGGAAAAATAAACTTGGATCCTCTTCCAGGTAAGTTTGTAACACTTCCATCTGGTGTCCACTTTTTTTATTACCCTAACAGTAGAAATGGACATTTTCAGGTGAGTAGTTTTTTTTTTTAAATAACCATTCCCTGACTTGTGAAGGTCAACACACTTCTCCCTCATTTGGTTTGTGTGTTCTCTTATCTTTACCCTGGTTGATGGATGACTAAGGAAATTTGGTCTCTGTGTTCCATCATATTTGTTCCCTAGTTAATCAGGAAGTCGTGGATTACAGCTTGAAAGTTCCTACACACTCCAATCAACTCAAAAATGTACAATTTAATGGGGAACATGCTTCAGTTACATTGTTCACTATCATTTCCAGGGGTGCCAATAATAGTGGCACATGTGTTTTTGTTGAAAATAATTATTTCTATTTGTTTTTCTCGGAATCAATTTATTTCAGTTAAAGGTTGGATTTTTCTCATGTTTTCAGTGTGAGATGAAGCTACTTCACCAAAAGGTGAATTTTTTTCTAACCCTTTTTTACTAATCTTTACAAGGGGTGCCAATAACCATGGAGGGCACTGTGTACACCTGCTCATTCATGCAATGATCCAATCGACCAATCATGTTGAAAAAGACTAAGTGACATGTAACACAGGAGACTCAGGGGCAAGATTAGGATCCACGTGCAAGAGGTGTATTTCAGACATCAGTGATCAACAAACCAAAGTTAGAAACAGGCAAGAATCAATACACATACAGAATATCTAAATGTAAACAGGACCAGTAGGGAGCTCCAGAGAATAGAGTCTGGGTACAGTCAAAACACAACATACACAGATTGATAGCCAACCCAATAGTATAATCCAAACAAGTCAACAGACTGTGATACAAACCGTGGTTATACACAAAGATCAAGGAAGAATTCAACTTAATTCAGACCTTACATGACTATAAACAAACAGTAAGGCTTTGGGATGCATGTGGCTGTCAGTGTGCTTTATATACAGTACTGAAAAGAAGTGAGCAAGACCATAAAGGAAGTGTCTTAAAATTCAGAGAGGATGCCCTCTAGTGGTGTTCCCTCTTGTCAACAAGCTGTTTCCACCTGCATAAGTGCTGCTTACTGGATGTTTTTTGTTTTCCACACCATTCTGTGTAACCGCTAGACACTGTTACGTGTAAAAATCCCAGGAAAACAGTTTCTAAAATACTCAACCCAGCCCATCTGGGAAAAAAAAAATTTCTTCCCCATTTTGATGTTTGATGTGAACGTTAACTGAAGCGCTTGACCCGTATCTGCATGTTTTTATGCATTGTTTTGCTGTAACATGATTGACTGATTGCAATAATTGCATGAATGAGCAAAGGGACAGATGTTCCTATTAGTGTCTAATAAGTGTACATTCATACATACATACATACATACATACATACTACATACATACATACATACAAAAAAAGCAAGCTGGGTATGAAGACGACCTAAACACCTGCTGCCACTGCAACGCAAACACATAGTGACAGTGATTCAAATTAAGTGATGATGTTAACTGGATAGACAAGATTTTCCCTCTGACTCATATTCTTGCCTAATAAAATTCAAACAACGTAGTTGTTCACACGCAATTCCCACCACACACGTACACATACACACTCACTCATATATCCAACAATTAAACCAAATACTGGGCATTCTTTAGCCAATTCTAGTAATGAATACAAAAGACCAGTAGTCCAAGTCCGAGGCTCACGTATTCTCTTATTTCTCTGCTCCTGCTCTCTGAACCAATCAGCATGCTCTATTTTCTTCTGTCGAGGAATAAGGGTTCCTATGATCATACAATACCAGATGTTATAAAACATCCCAGCATGCATCCTACAGGTTGGGGGCTTCATTCATTATCAGTCAAATAAGTGTGAATGTGAGACTGAGGGTGTAAGGAGAAAAAAAATACAACAAGATCCTTTCCATACAGCAAGTGACCGGAAAAGGATAAGAGTGTTGGTGGAGGTAGAGGAAGCAAGGCCTGACAGGCTAAACGAGAAAAAGAACTGATAATTTGACTGTTAATTTTCTCACACCCCCAACTTGTTGCCTATGTGACATGCTCTCTAAAACAAAACAACAGAAAACATGACTGAACAGTCCTGCAGGTAATTTGTAGAGTTCACAGAGGTTACAGATATGAAGGCTTGTTTGTGTGAGTTAATAATGTGAAAGCTATCAACTTTGGCAGCATGCCTCAACACACTGCACCGTTTATTGTTGGGTTTTTTTTTTCTTCCCCAAAACGGGTGATTTCACAAGTAGAATGCCAGTTATCCCTTAAACTTATTTTATTTAAACTTACTATGTTTCAAAACTAAAGCTAAGAAAATACATATAACCATTCAAAAAATATTAACACATTACATTACATTTCATGTTAGGTTGGGTGGGCCACATTGTCACAAATATTGCAAAATATACTTTTCAGTATATTTTATTCATTTTATTTCAAGTGCATGCCTACTTTTCCTGTTGCACCTCTAATTACTGTTTTTCTTTTCACTTAGGCACCATTACTTTTGTATGGCTCTAGACACAGAATATGCACGCACCGTCTGCTTTAAGAAGAACACCTGTACACCTGCACATTCATGCAGTTATCTAATCAGCTAATCATGTGGCATCAGCACAATGCATAAAATCAAGCAGGTCACCAGCTTCAATTCACATCAAACATCAGAATGGGGGGAAAGTGTGATCTCTGTGTCTTTAACCATAGCATGGGTGTTGGTGCCAGATGTGCTGATTTGAGTATTTCAGAAACTGATCATCTCCTGGGAATTTCACACACAGTAGCCTCTAGAGTTTACACAGAATGGTGCAACATTGAGTGAGCGGCAGTTCTGTGGGTGGAAATGTCTTGTTGATGAGAGGAAAATGGCCAGACTGGTTCTAGCTGCCAGGAAGGATATAGTACCTCAAATAATCACTCTTTACAACCATGGTGAGCATAAAAGCATCTCAGCAAACACAACACATCAACCACATTGGGTTCCACTCTTGTCAGCCAAGAACAGGAATCTGAGGCTACCATGGGCATAGGATCATCAAAAGTGGACAATTGAAGATTAGATTAGGAAAACAACAACAACAACAACTGGTCTTTTTCCAGTCTTCAGGTGTCCCGTTTGGGTGAGTCTGTGCTCTTGATAGCCTCAGACTCTTGTTGTTGGCTGACAGGAGTGGAACCTGATGTGGTCTTCTGTTGTTGTAGCTCATTCACCTGAAGGTTTGATGGTTTGATGTGGCATGCTGAGATGCTTTTCTGTTCACCACAGTTGCAAAGAGTGCTTATTTGAGTTACTATAGCCTTCCTGTCAGCTCAGACCAGTCTGGTCATTCTCCTTTTATCTCTCTTATCAACAGTTGTTTCAGTCTACAGACCCTCTGCTCACATGATTTTTTAACCATTCTGCATAAACTCTAGAGACTATTGTTTGTGAAAATCACAAGAAATCAGTTTAACAGCACATCTGGCACCAAAAACCATGCTACAGTTAAAGTCACAAAGGTCACATTTTCCCCAGTCTGATGTTTGATGTGAACATTAACTGAAGCTCTTGTATCTGAATGTTTTTTTTTTCATTGTGCTCCTGCCACATGACTCTTCTTCTTCTTCTTCGCCATAGCCTGCAAGGGTTGTGGGGCACCACTGATGACATTAACAGTCCATCATTGGCATGTCTAGGGCATTTAAACTTGGCAGAGCCCATCCCTCTCCAAGCTTGATCAATGGACAACTTGATATTAAAAATAGTAGCCAGTTAGCCTAACTGCATGTCTTTGGACTGTGGGGGAAACCAGAGCACCCAGAGGAAAACATGAAAATTCCACACAGAAAGGCCCCCATTAGCCACTGGGCTTGAACCCAGAACCTTCTTGCTGTGTGGCAACAGTGCTAACCACTACACCACCATACCACCCTGCCACATGATTAGCTGATTGGATAACTGCATGAAAGTGCAGGTGTACAAGTTTTCCTAATAAAGTTGATGGTGAGTGTAAATCAATCAATCAATCAATCAATCAATCAATCAATCAATCATAATAATAATAATAATAATCCAAATATCTTTTGAAGATGATGCCCCACACACCTCGGTTACAGGACATGAGAAAGGCATGATAGGAAAGTTAAACTCTGCAGCCCTCTAGTGACAAAAACAAAATCTACCATTATCCTGAAGGGTTTCATGATTCTTCAAATGCTTCTTTGTATAACTAAGGGATCTTAGTTTTGTAAAAAGGTTTTAATTTAAAACCCTTTTTGATATTTGATGCCTAAACTTTGTTGTTGGGTTCTTTAGGAGTTTCAAGAGTTCCTTGACAGGAACAAGGAAAAAATTGTGAAAGAATTCTTTGATCTTTCACTAGTGTAACATGGCATAATGGCGATGACAATATTGAATACAATTTCACACTGCCTTTTAGAGAAATACCTTCATTTTTAAATGAAAATGTTCTCTCAGTCAAGGCAATTAACGCTTGTGTATATACACAATATGGCCAAAAGTATATGGATACCTGACCATCACATACATATGTAGGCCTTCCCCAAACTGCTGCCACAAAGTTGGAAGCACCATATAATGTCTTTGTATGTTTTAACATTTCCCTTTATAAGATTTTTCTTTCACTAGAACTACAGGGCCCAAACATGTTCCAGCATGACAGAGCACCTGTGCACAAAGCTAGCTTCATCATGAAGACATGGTTTACCAAGTTTGGTGTAGAACTCGTGTGGCCTGCACAGAGACCTGATCTCAACTCCACTGAACACCTTTGATGAACTGGAACGCCAACCTCATGAATGTTCTTGTGGTTGAATGAGCACAAATCCCTACAGCCACAGTCCAAAGTATAGCGGAAAGTCTTCCCAGAAGAGTGGAGGTTATTATAACAGCAAAGAATAGACTAACTCCATACTAATTCCCATGGTTATGGAATGAGATGTTCAACAAGCACACATGGTGTGATAATCAGGTGTCCACATACTTATCCATCCATCCATTATCTGTAGCCACTTATCCTGTTCTACAGGGTTGCAGGCAAGCTGGAGCCTATCCCAGCTGACTATGGGCGAGAGGCGGGGTACACCCTGGACACGTCGCCAGGTTATCGCAGGGCTGACACAGAGACAAACAACCATTCACACCTATGGTCAATTTAGAGCCACCAATTAACCTAACCTGCATGTCTTTGGACTGTGGGGGAAACCCGCACACCCGGAGGAAACCCACGCAGGTACAAGGAGAACATGCAAACTCCACACAGAAAGGCCCTCGTCGGCCACTGGGCTCGAACCCAGGACCCAGGACCTTCTTGCTGTGAAGCAACAGTGCTAACTACTACACCACCGTGCCGCTATATATATATATATATATATCACTAACCTGAAAGGTATCCATGTATCTTTACCAGAATTTGAATATTCTGTTATTATTTTGATGCCTAAACAAACAAGGAAACACAAGTTGTTTTTTCTGTCAGTCTGGGACCTATTCTTCCAATCCATCACATGTTGCTGGTCGTACTGACAATATAAGCACAACTCCTTCCCCAGTAGCAAACTTCTGGGGAAACAATTTCCAAGGAGCTTGCACTTTAAAATCATAACCTGTACATGGTGATGAGTTTGATATAAATACCAAATAATTACTATCTCCAGCTATTCAGTAGATAAGCCTCACAATATTATTCATTTTGGAAAACAGTAAATACAGTGTTTCTGACAAATTTCCCATTTTTAACCTAACCTAGTCTTAGTACCAGTTTTCACTTCCAGCATATCATTGTTGAGCTTTGTCAACAGTGACTTATGACAGGACAGCCACATACAATAACTCTTTAAAGTCTAATACACAGCTGTATGTTGGCTGGCCTGATGTGAATGATGCAAATACATAGTTTTATGGACATTTAACTTTGATATGACTACATCAATAGAAAATAACACTGGCTACAATAAATACTACCTCAGCCAAGAAGGTTATGTTTTCAGTAGCGTTTGTTTGTTTGATGGTTGGTTGGTTTGTCTGTTAGCAACATTACGGAAAAAGTTATGAACGGATTGCTCTGAAATTTTTTCCAGAGGTGTGACTGGGCACAAGTAACAATCCATTAAATTTTGGCGGTGATCCGGATCACTGTCTGGATCCCGGAATTTTTTAAAGGATTCTTGGCGGAGGTCTGCGCTCTCAGAATGCTTTTCTAGTTATGTAAATCATATGCCTTTCAACTAGTGCTTTATCTCATTAGTAAGCCAAATTAACTCGACATTATCTGCCAAATTGAGTGTATACATTCAAACATTTCTTAGTACTATTGCGCCAAAAATTAATCCAAATCAAACAAACACTATATAATGCCATATGGTACAAATCTAGGAGGTATGCATAAGCACTTGTCAGATAGGTATGTATATGTTTTATAGTGGACTTTAAAATAAGCTCATTTAACTGCAGTTAAATTTAATGTAAAATAATTGACCTGGGCGGCACGGTGGTGTAGTGGTTAGCGCTGTCGCCTCGCAGCAAGAAGGTCCAGGTTCGAGCCCCGTAGCCGACGAGGGCCTTTCTGTGTGGAGTTTGCATGTTCTCCCCGTGTCCACGTGGGTTTCCTCCGGGTGCTCCGGTTTCCCCCACAGTCCAAAGACATGCAGGTTAGGTTAACTGGTGACTCTAAATTGACCGTAGGTGTGAATGTGAGTGTGAATGGTTGTCTGTGTCTATGTGTCAGCCCTGTGATGACCTGGCGACTTGTCCAGGGTGTACCCCGCCTTTCGCCCGTAGTCAGCTGGGATAGGCTCCAGCTTGCCTGTGACCCTGTAGAACAGGATAAAGCGGCTACAGATAATGAGATGAGATGAGATAATTGACCTGTTTTAAGGTACCATTTTCATCCAGACTTCTGGAAAGTGTGTCTGTCACCAAATACAAAAATCCTTGACAGCATTAGCCTTTCCTGTCTGGTTTCTGTCCTCTACACAGCATGGATATGATGTAATGATTACCTCCTCTTGGCAGTCATTGGTGCACTTAGCATTCTACTTTTGCTGGGGTTGCATTCTGTTTGTCTGACAAGCTTCACTTCATGTTCATGGGCAGCATACATGCTATTCTGAATGTCCTGTAAGGTAACCATTCAGTACTAGCCCTTGGACCCTTCCTATTGATCACATACATTCCTCTTTGTGGTCAGATAGTTTCAGCTTTCACTGTTATGTGTATATATCTATGTCAGTATGAGGTCCATCCTAATTCTGTCTAACAGCATGGGTCTGTGGTGTAAAATTGTGGATAAACTCACTTTCTTAAATCAAACCAGACAAAACTGAACGTATGCTTGTTGTAGAGATAGTCATCTTGCTTACATTTTATCCCAGCGTTTGCAATTTTGGTATAATTATTTTTACTATACACCCTCCTATGAACCTCATATTAAATCACTAAGCGTTTTTCTTTATTACATTGCCTGACTTTGACTTTTATGAAGCTCAGTGATGCAGAAACCAAGGTCAATGCTTTCATAGCCTCACACAGACTGCTGCAATTCTCTCCTCAAAGCTGTCTTTGGCAAAACCTTAAAAAGACTTCAGTGTATATAAAAAAAAAATCACATGCCACACATACTAAATCCTCTGCAGGCATTATACATACACTTTAGAAGTTTCCCACAGTGCAGTTTGGCATTCCTCAGACAGGAACAATTCCAAAACAACAGTTCTGACTTGATTTACTTTTTACTTGTAACACACACACACACACACACACACACAACCGTGCGCACACACACCATCCACTTTATAAGGAACACCTGCACATTTATGCAGTTATCCAATCAGCCAATCACGTGGCTGCAGCAGAATGCATAAAATCATGCAGATACAGGTCAAGATCTTCGGTTCATTTTCACATCAAACATGAGAATGTGGGAAAATGTGATCTCAGTGACTTTAACTGTGGCATGGTTGTTGGTGCCAGATGGGTTGGGTTGGGTATTTCAGAAACTGCTTATCTGCTGGGATTTTCCATACACAACAGTCTCTAAGCTTATACAGAATGGTTAAAAAAAAAAAAAAAACACCCACCATGTGAGTGGAGGGTCTGCAGGCTGAAAAACCTTGTTGATGAGAGTGATCAGAGGAGAATGACTAGACTGCTTTCAGTTGACAGGAAGTCTATAGTAGTTCAAATAATCACTCTTTACAACCATGGTGAGCAGAAAAGCATCTCAGAATGCACAACACATCAAACCTTGAAGTAGATGAGCTACAACAGCAGAAGACCATCAGGTTCCACTCCTGTCAGTCAGTCTGGCCATTTTCCTCTGACCTCTCTTATCAACAAGGCATTTCCACACAGAGAACTGTCACTCACTCAATGGGTTTTTTTCTGTTCTGTGTAAACTCTAGAGACTGTTGTGTATGAAAATCCCAAGAAATCAGCAGTTTCTGAAATACTCAGATATTATATGTATATTATCAGAAACATTAGTTAATCTCATCTCATTATCTCTAGCTGCTTTATCCTGTTCTACAGGGTCGCAGGCAAGCTGGAGCCTATCCCAGCTGACTACGGGCGAAAGGCGGGGTACACCCTGGACAAGTCGCCAGGTCATCACAGGGCTGACACATAGACACAGACAACCATTCACACTCACATTCACACCTACGGTCAATTTAGAGTCGCCAGTTAACCTAACCTGCATGTCTTTGGACTGTGGGGGAAACCGGAGCACCCGGAGGAAACCCACACGGACACGGGGAGAACATGCAAACACCGCACAGAAAGGCCCTCGCTGGCCACTGGGCTCGAACCCGGACCTTCTTGCTGTGAGGCAACAACGCTAACCACTACACCACCGTGCCGCCCACATTAATTAATGGATTTATTAAATAAGAATTAGAATATTTCAGAAAGCAGCCATAGTATTTAATTCCAAAATTTGCATGTTTTATTTGTTGTTGATTGAGTTTCAGAGGAAGTATATCCCCTACCTACTAACCTCACCCCATCTATCGATTACTGTGGTGGCTGCCCCACTTTTGATGTTCACTGAATTTAAGTAAGCTGCATTGGGTATGGGTGAGATTTGTTTATTGTGGAAAACTCTTAATGCCACCTATTGTTAGCTATGACTGGGTATTTATTTCAGTTAGGATTAGCTTGATGATCCACCACCTCTCTCCACAGCCTCATATTACTTTTGTATCTCATGCAAAGATTCCCCACTCTGGTTCTGGAATACACCCTGTTCCTGCATATTTTAGTGTTTTTTTTTCCTGCTCTAACACAACTAATTTAACTAATCAGTTGGTTACCAGCCCTCCCTGAATTGAAATGGGTGTGCTATGCCTGGATCAGGTTACACAATATTTTTGTCTTTCACGATGGTCACTATATCAGTTTAGGCAATCACAGTGGCATAAATTATTGCTGTGTTTTGGTCAGGAGACAACACAACAAGATTGACCCCAACCAATCATCATTAACCAATCATCATGACTGCAGTTGTCATGAACAGTTTTGCACTTAAGTTTCCATCAATGAAGAGTTACAACATCAACAAAACACACTTCATATTAAAACTGTTAAAAATGTTATAATCACATTGTCTGTTATCACCCAAATGAGGATGGGTTCCCTTTTGAGTCTGGTTCCTCTCGAGGTTTCTTCCTCATGTTGTCTGAGGGAGTTTTTCCTTGCCACCGTCACCACAGGCTTGCTCAATGGGGTTAGATTAGCTAATGTTTGAAGTTATTAAAATTCTGTAAAGCTGCTTTGAGGGCGGCACGGTGGTGTAGTGGTTAGTGCTGTCGCCTCACAGCAAGAAGGTCCGGGTTCGAGCCCCGTGGCCGGTGAGGGCCTTTCTGTGTGGAGTTTGCATGTTCTCCCCGTGTCCGCGTGGGTTTCCTCCGGTTTCCCCCACAGTCCAAAGACATACAGGTTAGGTTAACTGGTGACTCTAAATTGACCGTAGGTGTGAGTGTGAATGGTTGTCTGTGTCTAGGTGTCAGCCCTGTGATGACCTGGTGACTTGTCCAGGGTGTACCCCGCCTTTCACCTGTAGTCAGCTGGGATAGGCTCCAGCTTGCCTGCGACCCTGTAAAACAGGATAAAGTGGCTAGAGATAATGAGATGAGATGCTTTGCGACAATGTCTGTTGTTAAAAGCACTATAAAAATAAACTTGACTTGGCATCATGGAGGCAAAGTTACTGATTTTTCAGGTCCGCTTTGGTTTGCTTGGACTACGTCTTTTTTTGTGTAGATCTTGTCACATGGGCGGCACGGTGGTGTAGTGGTTAGCGCTGTCGCCTCACAGCAAGAAGGTCTGGGTTCGAGCCCCGTGGCCGGCGAGGGCCTTTCTGTGCGGAGTTTGCATGTTCTCCCCGTGTCCGCGTGGGTTTCCTCCGGGTGCTCCAGTTTCCCCCACAGACCAAAGACATGCAGGTTAGGTTAACTGGTGACTCTAAATTGACTGTAAGTGTGAATGTGAATGGTTGTCTGTGTCTATGTGTCAGCCCTGTGATGACCTGGTGACTTGTCCAGGGTGTACCCCGCCTTTCGCCCGTAGTCAGCTGGGATAGGCTCCAGCTTGCCTGCGACCCTGTAGAACAGGATAAAGCGGCTAGAGATAATGAAATGAGATGAGATCTTGTCACATTCCAATATGGAGGAGGCCATAGCCTAATGGTTAGCGAAGCAGCTTTGGGACCATACGGTTGCTGGTTTGATTCCCTGGATGAGCATGAATGGCTGAAATGCCACTGAGCAAGGCACCTAACCTCCAACTGCTCCCCAGGCTGCTCTGGATAAGAGAGTCTGCTAAGTACCATTAATGTAATGTAATATGGTATCTGACTGGTGTTCATTTGTTTGAAGAGGTAAATTTGTTTGAAGAGGTAAAGGTTGGTTGGTCATTGTATCTTTCCTGGGTGGTCTTGTTTTGAAGTTGATCGCAAAGAGATCTGTTACAGGCATCACATTTGTGAAATATTCAGTTTGCTCAGTCCTATTGTAGACATCCATCCATTATCTGTAGCCGCTTTATCCTGTCCTACAGGGTCGCAGGCAAACTGGAGCCTATCCCAGCTGACTATGGGCGAGAGGCGGGGTACACCCTGGACAAGTCGCCAGGTCATCACAGGGCTGACACATAGACACAGACAACCATTCACACTCACATTCACACCTACGGTCAATTTAGAGTCACCAGTTAACCTAACCTGCATGTCTTTGGACTGTGGGGGAAACCGGAGCACCTGGAGGAAACCCACGCGGACACGGGGAGAACATGCAAACTCCACACAGAAAGGCCCTCGCCGGCCACTGGGCTCGAACCCAGGACCTTCTTGCTGTGAGGCGACAGCGCTAACCACTACACCACCGTGCCACCCCTTTTGTAGACATTCTAACTTAATCATCCATCATCTGTCGCCGCTTATCCTGTTCTACAGGGTCGCAGGCAAGCTGGAACCTATCCCAGGGCGGGGTACACCCTGGACAAGTTGCCAGGTCATCACAGGGCTGACACAGACAACCATTCACACCTACGGTCAATTTGGAGCCACCAATTAACCTAACCTGCATGCCTTTGGACTGTAGGGGAAACCGGAGCGCCTGGAGGAAACCCATGTACACACAGGGAAAACATGCAAACTCCACACAGAAAGGCCCTCGTTGGCCGCTGGGCTCGAACCCGGACCGTCTTGCTATGAGGCGTCAGCGTTAACCACTACACCACCGTGCCGCCCCTTTTGTAGACATTCTAACTTAATTAATCATCAGGTAGCCAAATACCTTTTACAATGCAAAGTTAAGATGTATGTTTTATTTTTAAAAATCCTAAAAAAGGTAGACCTTCTATAGCAAAACAAGGGGATACAGGACGTACAGAGAGAGAGAGAGAGAGAGAGAGAGAGAGAGAGAGATGACTGTGGTTGGTTGGTTTGGGGTTTGAAACGTGGAGCTCGCTTGTTGACTGAGGGAAGGTTTTGGAGTATAAAGCGCTCTTTCACTTGGCCCTTGTGCACTCTGGAGAGAAGCACACAGCTAGAGAGAGAACCAAAGTAACATCTGAAGAACCACAGGGCAAAACTAGCATCAGTAAGAGTAATAACTGAAATTCTTATTCTAAACTAATGCAGTAGCTCAGTAAGTGTAGGCTGCGGTGTTTACTGACAGCAACCACAGATTATGGACTTGGACTAAACACCAGTGGAAACAGTGTGTGTGTGTGAGAGAGAGAGAGAGAGAGAGAGAGAGAGAGGAAGGCACTGTCAGTGCTACCGTTTTATTCTCTTAACACTACATACTGTAAGAGGTACATTAGAGACCCACATAAGACTGTTCACAACAGGTGTTTGGAAATCTAGCTCTGATTAGATTGGTGGTGTTCTTCAGGCACTTTCAGCGTTGTGTGTCCCAGACAAGGTAAGAAACACGAGTTATACATTACTTTAGCTATAAAACAGATTTAGTTTGCTTGTTTAGGCTTTCAGTGAACATTTACACTAACGCTACAGTTACTACATGGGTTGTTTTACAATCAGGGTACAAAGTTTGTGTCACAGGGGTCCAAAATTCAAATTGATTCAAACTGGTTCTTGTACCAGTTTTTAAGTGAAGGACAAGTTAAAGAACAGATTTCAGGTAATTTTTTGACATGTGTGTATGGTAGTTTTGTGTAATCTGCTATAAGATAAAGAAAAGTAGCAAAAAATGTTATCAAAGACTCCTTGTCAAAAATTAAGTGATTCTTGGAGAGGAAAATTTTTTTTTTTGACAATTCAGAATCCGGGCGGCACGGTGGTGTAGTGGTTAGCGCTGTCGCCTCACAGCAAGAAGGTCTGGGTTCGAGCCCCGTGGCCGGCGAGGGCCTTTCTGTGTGGAGTTTGCATGTTCTCCCCGTGTCCGCGTGGGTTTCCTCCGGGTGCTCCGGTTTCCCCCACAGTCCAAAGACATGCAGGTTAGGTTAACTGGTGACTCTAAATTGACCGTAGGTGTGAATGTGAGTGTGAATGGTTGTCTGTGTCTATGTGTCAGCCCTGTGATGACCTGGCGACTTGTCCAGGGTGTACCCCGCCTTTCGCCCGTAGTCAGCTGGGATAGGATCCGACCCTGTAGAACAGGATAAAGCGGCTAGAGATAATGAGATGAGATGAGATGAGATGAGAATTCAGAATCCACTACTTCCACAGTGCTTTTAAATATAAGTCTGTAAGCTTTAGGTTATATTTATGTCCCAATATCTTGACCACATTTTAGGATGAAAATAATCATTTTAGATATGTTATTTTATATTGAAAAATCTCGGAGAGGACTTTTTTTTTTTTGACACAATTACATACTAATTTGATCAAAATAGTCTGAAAACTTACTGGCATTCAACATTAAAACTTAACCATGTTTCCAATGATATGGAACCAAATATGTGTTTTATGGTATAAAGAATGATGTAAGTGCATCCCTTTTGGAGCTACCTGTGGTCAAAAAAGCACTTTTTCTAAATGACACGAGTAATTTTGCTAAATATGACATATATTGCCATACATTCACCAAAAATAACGTTATCACCACATTTTTTTTTTTGCATGGTAAATAGAGCTATCACAGGGCTACAATAAACAACCAAGTTTATTTAGTCAAGCCTTTTGATATTGAAGATAATAAGTGTTGAATGTGATTTTTAGCTTGCGGACCCTGACTGTAAAACAACCCCTAACAGTGTGTTTTTGTTGCCCAGGTGATGTGAAAGGGTCGCGCGCGGAGCGGAACCGAGCTGCGTTTGAAGGCGCGCGCTGAACATGGCCACGCGCGACACATAGTGAGAGCTGCCGGTTTATCAAAACACGCGAAGAAGAGACAGAAACAAATTCAATAAAAGACTTAAACCTCACTTCAAAATGGAGATTCGAGAGTACCTGCTGTTACTAAACATCTCCGTTCTACTAAAAGGTGAGTTTCCTCCTGTGTGTTTAACCCTTGCCAAAACTCTCCCGGGGGAAGCGCGTGAGCGACCTTCTCAGCGGATCCCGATTAATTACAAACCATTTGAAATTTATACAATTAAAGAGTTTTTGAATTGTTGATATTGTTCTATCAGTTACTCTAGGTTATGGGATTCATGGATCAGGCATGAGAGAGCTCAGAGTGAAAAATCTGAAATAATACTCTAACTTTTTTCGCGATCCAAATCCTGCGCTCTGATTGGCTGGCGGGCGGGTCCGTATCCTAGGTTACGGACCCCTCGTTCACAACAACAACAAACATGGTAGCATTTTTTGTCAACATTTCTTTTTTTTAATAAGATTATCAAAAATCTTATAAATTTTTGCCAGCATTTCTCAGGAGAATAGCATTCATTTTACAGCATGGATAGCGATAACGACAGTGTTTACAGCGAAAGCGAGTTTTACTACCCTGAGGAAGAAGAAATAAAAGAAAACATTTCAGGAGAAAACTAAAACCTCTAACTTCCCAACGCCGAGCAAAAACATGGCTGAATCCTGAATGATTCCTATTTGTATAAATAGGGCACTATAGGTGGCAAAATGTAGTTTTTTTTCCAGCCATGGAAGTGCACTTGTATACCGAGGAGGAAGCAATTTGCATTACAGCCGTGAATGAGGATTCAAAATGGCGGCTCGGGTCGGTTTCCCCTTTCGGGCGCTCTCGTTTTCTGTTAGAATTTGGTAAAGAAAAAAATAAATATATTATTTACCAGCTTAAGGTCGGTCCGTATGGTGAAATACCGTGACCTCGGCCTTGAATACTGACCTCGGTCACGGTATTTCACGATATGGACCTCACTGCTGGTAAATAACATATATTTTTTTCGTGGTGCGGTTTCCATCAAATCCTGCGCTCTGATTGGCTGGCGAGCGGGTCCGTATGCTACGATACAGACCCCAGTTACAGACCTCTGGTGACTCGCTCGTTCACAACAACAAACATGGTAGCATTTTTTGTCAACATTTATCTTTTTTTATTAGATTATCAAAATTCTTATACATTTTTGCCAGCATTTCTCAGGAGAATAGCATTAAATTTGCAGCATGGATAGCGATAACGACAGTGTTCACAGCGAAAGCGAGTTTTACTACCCTGAGGAAGAAGAAATAAAAGAAAACATTTCAGGAGAAAGCTAAAAACCTGTAACTTCCTAACGCCGAGCAAAAACACGGCTGAATCCTGAATGACTCCTATTTGTATAAATAGGGCACTACATAGGCGGCAAAATGTAGTTTTTTTCCTGCCATGGAAGTGCACTTGCATACCGAGGAGGAAGCAATTTGCATTACAGCCGTGAATGAGGATTCAAAATGGCGGCTCGGCTCGGTTTTCCCTTTCAGGCACTCTCGTTTTCTGTTAAAATTTGGTAAAGAAAAAAATAAATATGTTATTTCTCAGGAGAATAGGATTAATTTTACAGCATGGATAACGACAGTGTTCACAGTGAAAGCAAGTTTTACTACCCTGAGGAAGAAGAAATAAAGCATTTCAGGAGAAAGCTAAAAACCTCTAACTTGCTAACGCCGAGCAAAAACATGGCTGAATCCTGAATGACTCCTATTTGTATAAATAGGGGACTACATAGGCGACAAAATGTAGTTTTTTTTTCCTGCCATGGAAGTGCACTTGTATACCGAGGAGGAATCCATTTGCATTACAGCCGTGAATGAGGATTCAAAATGTCGGCTCGGTTTTCCCTTTCAGGCGCTCTCGTTTTCTGTTAGAATTTGGTAAAGAAAAAAATAAATATATTATTTCTCAGGAGAATAGCATTAATTTTATAGCATGGATAGCGATAACGACAGTCTTCACAACGAAAGCGAGTTTTACTACCCTGAGGAAGAAGAAATAAAAGAAAACATTTCAGGAGAAAGCTAAAAACATGTAACTTGCTAACAGGTTGATCTCATTAGTTAATGAGGCCCATTTTGGACCATGTTATCCTAATACATAATATTACGTTCGGTAAAAACTTTAAACCAGTACAATCTCTTCTTCAAAGTTTCACCAAATGGCTTTATTTATGCAATATAAAGGTCATAATACTGTATAACTTTGGTCGAGCAAAAACATGGCTAAATCCTGAATGAGTACTATTTGTATAAATAGGGGACTACATAGGCGGCAAAATGTAGTTTTTTTCCTGCCATGGAAGTGCACTTGTATACCGAGGAGGAAGCCATTTGCATTACAGCCGTGAATGAGGATTCAAAATGGCGACTCGGCTCGGTTTTCCCTTTCGGGCGCTCTCGTTTTCTGTTAAAATTTGGTAAAGAAAAAAATAAATATATTATTTCTCAGGAGAATAGGATTAATTTTACAGCATGGATAACGACAGTGTTCACAGTGAAAGCAAGTTTTACTACCCTGAGGAAGAAGAAATAAAGCATTTCAGGAGAAAGCTAAAAACCTCTAACTTGCTAACGCCGAGCAAAAACATGGCTGAATCCTGAATGACTCCTATTTGTATAAATAGGGGATTGCATAGGCGACAAAATGTAGTTTTTTTTTCCTGCCATGGAAGTGCACTTGTATACCGAGGAGGAAGCAATTTGCATTACAGCCGTGAATGAGGATTCAAAATGGCGGCTCGGCTCGGTTTTCCCTTTCGGGCGCTCTCGTTTTCTGTTAGAATTTGGTAAAGAAAATAATAAATATATTATTTACCAGCTTAAGGTCGGTCCGTATGGTGAAATACCGTGATCTCGGCCTTGAATACTGACCTCGGCCAGAGGGCCTCGCTCAGTACTTTCAAGACCTCGGTCACAGTATTTCACGATACGGACCTCACAGCTGGTAAATAACACATATGTCTTGAGTTTTAATATAATAACAATGAAAGGGAAGTCTGCTTAAATCAGATTTTTAGCTGAAAAATCTCATGCCTGAATATTGTATACATACAGAGACCCACAGAAAATAACACAAGTGATGCTTTAGAAGAATGTTTATAATTTCTTAAAATAGTCACGGTGAATGAAAGTATTATTGGATTGCATCAAATGTGTATCAAATCTTCTGTAAACTCATGTAAAAATACAGAGAACTATATCATATATAAATTAAATAAAATTTTAATAAGATTTTGCCAAAATAATAACTCAATTAAATAAATACTACACTGTCTTAGTACTACTGAAATGCATCTCTCTCACTAAACACTTTCCAACAGAATGTTTAAAAAGCACTAGAAATCCTATCAGAATGCATCAAAGGAATTTGCTCATTTGCAAACTTTGACTGAAAGTTTTCAAACAAAATTTAAAAATGGCACTATAAATACTACCATACTACCAAAATATACTCCACAAAGAAATTCACTCGAATGCAAAATTTTAGTACGACCAAAATACACTCACTAGTAATCTTTCACTTAAAACCTCAAAACTAGATCAAAATCAATCACTTTCCAGATAATTCACTTGTAAACTTTCACTTAAAACATTCAAACATAAATTCAAAATAGCACTAAGACACTACCACACTATTCAAATACACTCACCAAACAAATTCTCTGTCATGCAAAATTTCACTAAACACTTTAGAAATTGTACAGTTTGTTCCTGAAATGGTGTGGAAGACTAGTTTAATTTCACACTCAAATGTCCATTATATTCTGTTTTAAGGTATCTTTACCTTAAGGCCCAGTCACACAGCCGATCACGCATAAATCACGTATAAATCACGTATAAAGTTGGCTTGTGCGTGATTGTCAGTGGAGAAATTGACCATTTTTTGGGGGTGTGCGTGGTCGAAAATCACCGATTAATTGCGCATGAACTACGTACAAATCACTTACAATCACTTACAAATCACGCACATCAGCGCATAGGGTCAAAAGAGGGACAATTTCTGTTTTTTTATTGACGAACACTCCACGCATAAACTGCGTATGAACCACGTATAAGCACGCATGAACCGCACACTAGCACTGATGAACGACGCATAGAGCGCGCATGTCAGTGGATATCAGTGAAATGTACGTGTTACTACAGCGAGACATGCGTGATATGTGCGTTATTCGTCAGTGAAAAGTTATCGACGTGCGCGGTAGCGGTAAATTTCTTGCGATCAACCACTAACGGTCCATGCATATGTCGCGCATTGTCCGCGTCAGAACTACGGCAAAGGACGCACGAATTACGTTAAACGGCGCACAATCGCGCATACTTGTGTGTGATCAATATTTTTGAGCAGCTCAAAACCTGGAATCGCGCACAAACCCGATTCGTCGAACATCCACTGACAACTACTGATGCTCCACGTCAAAAAAACTTATGAATTACGCACAGCACTGATGAATCGCGCACGACTCGAAATTTATTCATGCGTAAATCGTAAGTTTTGGCTGTGTGACTGGGCCTTTAAAATGTGTAACTGGCTGGTCGAACATTTGCTTGTCCATGGAAATTCATTCTCCCATGCAACCTGGTATTTGCATTCATATTTTTGCCGTTTGGTATTGGGTTTAGTGGCCATGATGAATGACTGCTTGTAAAAAATGTCGGACAGCCTGGGTGAATCCTACATTACGGAAGTGACTGTTGTTCTGTTCGTTGATTGGTTAAAAATCAGTTGATGTCAGCAGTGTTTCTCATACGATTCTGATCGGACATAATCGGGAGTATGTTTAACTTGGCAGTAGGGATTTCCCCAAACCAGGAGATTATCCAGTTTTTAACAAATATGATCGGGAGGTGGGAGGCGGAGGCTAAAATCGGGAGCCTCCCGCCGAAATCAGGAAGGTTGGCAAGTACGCCCTTGTGTGGTGTTCGTATTTTTGTTCCTCAGCCAGCGTTTGTGGGTCTGGTGGACCTGCTGCATTTTGGTGCTTTAAATTCAACACAATCAAACAATTTCACATTAAATACTTAACAGATGTTTACTTCACCCCAATTACAAGCAACATAAACAGTATACAGTGCTCAGCGTAAATGAGTCCACCCCCTTTGAAAAGTAACATTTTAAACAATATCTCAATGAACACAAACAATTTCCAAAATGTCGACAAGACAAAGTTTAATATAACATCTGTTTAACTTATAACGGGAAAGTAAGGTTAATAATATAACTTAGATTACACATTTTTCAGTTTTACTCAAATTAGGGTGGTGCAAAAATGAGTATACCCCACAACAAAAACTACTACATCTAGTACTTTGTATGGCCTCCATGATTTTTAATGACAGCACCAAGTCTTCTAGGCATGGAATGAACAAGTTGGTGACATTTTGCAACATCAATCTTTTTCCATTCTTCAACAATGACCTCTTTTAGTGACTGGATGTCGTGGCTCAGGTGGATAAGGTGCCATACCATAAATCCGGGGACCTGGGTTCGGTTCTGACCTGAGGTCATTTCCTGATCCCTCCCTGTCTCTCTCTCTCCCGCTCATTTCCTGTCTCTATGCTGTCCTATCCAAATAGAGGTGAAAAAAGCCCCAAAAAAATCTAAAAAAAAAAATTGTGATAACCTCAATTGCCTTTTTGCACTACTGTGAATGCCACTGTTCAGCAAAAAGAGAAATCTATGTTGGCAGAATGAGGAATTGAAAATTGACTTAATTAAGAATTCTTAATAAAGATAACAGTTTTATCATAGTTTGGATTATCATGGGCACATCGTTGGCAAAACATAAAATTCTTAATGCAGACGGTTGTCTTGAAATTTCAAGTATTCTCAACTATTTTTTTTTACAGTGCATGGTAGCAAACTCTTTTCAAACTCGAAATCATATTGGGTAGCTCATGTTACTCGAAAAGAAATATGTCTACATTCTATTTTCTTTGGCAAAATTATGCTAAAACATATTTCTGAAAGGACTTCAGAAAAGTTAACGTTATTCATGTTAGTGTGTAAAAATGGAGTTACGCTAACAGTGTCCAAGTTAACTAGCTATGTGTTAATGTTAGCCATGGACAAGGCGATGGCAACTTGGCGGGCAAATCCATAGAAAGTCATTTGACTAACCAGACTGCATAGCTATTGCAACGTTATCGCTAGCTCTAAAAGCACAGACAAATTCATTGCAAGCTTTCTCTTGGAATAAAACATTTACATACCTCAATATGCTTCTGCAGGTTGGACGGCGAGTTTTTGTAGGCTGTGATGTGGTTCGTTTTAGGCAAACAAAGCAGACATTTAAAATGAAATGAATCTTTAATCCTTTCAGAAAACTGAAACATGGGTTCATGGGCCATGGGTGCGTGCGCTCCCCAGAAGAACCGCCTCCTTCCATTCTGCCATCAACTGATCGTGTTAAATAATGCTGCTGAGAAATCACTGAACTTGATTTTATGCAGTCTATGGACGTGACGTGACCCTAGTGATTACTGATCGGCTGTCTCAGTGTCACCTGCGAAAAAACATCACGTTTTAGAAAAGGAAAGAAAAAACATCCACTTTCAAAGCTGCTTCATAGTAACGAGTAACGAGGACCTTGATGGAAATGTAGTGGAGTGAAAAGTACGATATTTGCCTTTCAAATGTAGTGAAGTTAAAGTCATAAGTTTTCAACAAAAATAATACTCAAGTAAAGTACAGATACTCAGAAAGCATAGTTAAGTACAGTACTCAAGTAAATGTACTTTGTTACTGTCCACCTCTGGAAAAAAACAGTGCTAGTAGTATCTTGAATTTAATTGGTATACAAAAATATCTGTTCATCATGCTAAAAGAGTTAAAAATAAAAGTTTTGAGTGAGAAAAAGTAGGGTTCAATTCTGGCTTTACTGGCAGAGGGATACAGTGAGTGTCAGGTTGCTTCCATCCTCAAAATTTCAAAGGTGGCAGTTCATAAGAACAAGCTCAAGCAGCAAACATCGAGGACAATAAAGTTACAGACTGGCAGAGGGTGAAAATGACTCTCCACTGCCTGGGATGATCGTCAACTCCTTCGAATGTCACTCAACAACTGTAGAACGACATCAAGTGACCTACAAAAAGAATGGCAAACAGCAGCTGGGGTTAAGTGCACGGCAAGGACGGTTCGAAACAGGCTCCTCTGGGTGGGGTTGAGGTAATGCAAAGCTAGAAAAAAGCCCTTCATCAATGAGAAGCAAAGAAGAGTCAGGCTGAGCCTTGCTAAAGACCATAAGGATTGGACCATAGAGGTCTGGAGTAAGGTCATCTTCTCTGATGAGTCCAATTTTCAGCTTTTCCCCATCACCTGATTGTCTGATGGTTAGATGGAAACCTGGAGAGGCCTACCAGCCACAATGTCTCGCACCCATTGTGAAATTTGGTGGAGGATTTGTTATTATCTGGGGATGCTTCAGCAAGGCTGGAATGGGGCAGATTTTTCTTTGTGAAGGACACATGAATCAAGCCATGTACAAGGTTATCCTAGAAGAAAACACTTCCTTCTGCTCTGACAATGTTCCTTAACTCAGGATTGGGTTTTCCAGCAGGACAATGCTCCATGCCACACAGCCAGGTCAATCAAGGTGTGGGGTGGAGGACCACAAGATCAAGACCCTGTCATGGCCAGCCCAATCTCCAGACCTGAACCCCATTGAAAACCTCCGGAATGTGATCAAGAGGAAGATGGATGGTCACAAGCCATCAAAGCAAGCTGATATCTGATTGAATTTTTGTGCCAGGAGTGGAATAAAGTCACTCAAGAGCAATGTGAAAGACTGGTGGAGAGCACTGCAAGACACATGAAAGCTAAGATTAGATGTCAGGGTTTTTCCACCAAATATTGATTTCTGAACTCATCCCAAGTTCAAACAGTTTAAAATTGAATATGATCTTGATTTCTATGCATTATTCAAGATCTGAAAGCACTTCATCTTTTTAGTTATTTTGACCATTTGTCATTTTGTGCAATTAAATGCTCCAAATGATAATATTTTTATGTGGAATTTGGGGGAAATGTTGTCAGTAGTTTATGGAATAAAACAAAAATGTTCATGTTCCTCCAACGCATACCTATAAATAGTAAAACCAGAGAAACTGATAATTTTGCAGTGGTCTCTTAATTTTTTCCAGAACTGTACGTTTGCTGATTCAAGAACAGTTCTTTTCGAATGACTCTTTGTGTGAATTGTATGAATCAGTAATTCACAAACATGAATACTTCCTTATTTCGACCTACTGACTGTTCAGCAATAACAATCGGAGCTGAACTACAAAGGCGGTAATATTACTAGCAAATGAACCCAAATGTGAATTTTAAGTGTGTGAAATGGTCGTCTACACTATTTCTGGGTGCTGCTCTGACTGGTGATTCAGGTGGATCAAAACTCTCAAAGGTCTGTGTAAGACTTTGAGCGGGTGGGTGGAGTACAGAAGTACGGCAGACCAGAACTGAGTTTTCAAAACTCTTTATTTTCAGCTTTTCAGCTGTTACAATCCCCCAGTACCACAGACACGCACACACACATCAGTTGTCTGGTTCAGGAGAGAGCTCCCTTCCTCTGCTCTCTCTCTCTCCTTATATAGGGCGCGGTCACTGGGGAAGACACACAACCACAGGTTAACAGACATCAGGTGCAGTGATTCTGCCACTTACCTTCCTTGACTCCACCCTCCGGTTACAGACCGACGCTTGACCACGCCCCCGCTGCCACATACCCCCACCGCCCGATTCAGGCCGGGCAGCTGTCCGGCCTACAGCCATCCCCCCCCCCCCCCCCCTTGACTGGAGAGGAAGTCCGCCACGACCATCTGCACCGCCGGCCTGTGGATCACCTTAAAGTTAAAGGGCTGGAGTGCCAGATACCAACGGGTGATCTGCGCGTTGGCATCCTTCATGCAGTGGAGCCACTGGAGGGGCGCGTGGTCCGAACAGAGGGTGAAAGGGCGTCCCAGCAGGTAGTAGCGGAGGGCGAGGACTGCCCACTTGATGGCTAGGCACTCTTTCTCTATCGTGCTGTAGCGCCCCTCATGCACCGACAGCTTCCTGCTGATGTACAGCATGGGGCGATCCTCCACCTCCTGGGACAGAACAGCCCCCAGCCCTCTGTCCGACGCATCCGTCTGCAACATAAAGGGGAGAGAAAAGTCAGGGGAGTGTAACAGTGGCCCCCCCACACAGTGCAGCCTTCACCTCCAAGAAAGCCCGCTGGCATTGCTCCGTCCACTAGACCGGATCTGGTGCCCCCTTTTTAGTGAGATTAGTCAGCAGGCTGGTGATGTCCGAATAATTAGGTATAAACCTACGATAGTAGCCAGCCAGCCCCAGGAACTGTCTCACCCCCTTTTTGGTCTTGGGCCTCGGGCAGGCCGCAATCGCTGCTGTCTTAATTTGGGGACGCACCTGCCCCTTGCCCAAGTGGAAGCCCAGATACCGTACTTCCACCCGCCTAATTGCACACTTCTTCGGGTTGGCTGTGAGACCCGCTCGCCTCAGCAACCCAAGGACGGCCCTCAGGTGTTGCAGAAGCCGCGGCCAGTCATTACTATAGATTATGATGTTGTCTAAGTATGCGGCCGCGTAGGCGTTGTGGGGGTGGAGGACCCTGTCTATAAGCCGCTGGAACGTAGCGGGCACCCCAAACAGCCCAAAAGGAAGTGTGACAAATTGGTGTAAGCCAAACGGTGTGGAAAAGGCCGTTTTTTCTCGGGATAGTGGAGTCAAGGGGATCTGCCAATAACCCTTTGTCAAATCCAGTGTCGAATAAAAGGGAGCCGTGCCTAGTCGATCCAGCAACTCGTCAATACGAGGCATTGGGTACACATCGAATTTAGACACCGCATTGACTTTTCTGTAGTCCACACAGAACCGGACTGACCCGTCAGCCTTGGGAACCAAGACCACCTGACTGCTCCAGTCACTGTGGGACTCCTCGACGATGCCCATTTCGAGCATGGCCTCGAGTTCTTCCCAAACCACCTTTTTCTTGTGTTCGGGTAGCCTGTAAGGGCGGCTGCACACTACCACCCCCGGGGGCGTCTCAATGTGGTGTTCTATGAGGTGGGTGTGGCCGGGCAGGGGCGAGAACACATCCGAAAATTCGGTCTGCAACTGGGCAACCCCCATGAGTTGGGTTGGGGAGAGGTGGTCTCCACAGGGGACTGGAGAGGTCAGCGATGTCAATGTTCCCTTTTGAACCTCCGGCCCCAGCTCCGCCATCTCCAGAACCACCGACACCAACGCCACAGGGACCTCCTCATTCCAGAGTTTGAGCAGATTGAGGTGGTAAATCTGTAGCGCCCCGCCCCTGTCCGTTCGCCTCACCTCATAGTCAACGTCCCTGACTCGCCGTGTGACCTCAAAGGGTCCTTGCCACTTGGCGATCAATTTGGAGCTCGACGTGGGCAACAGTACGAGTACTTTATCTCCCGGTGTGAACTCCCTAAGGCATGTACCCCTGTCGTACAGGCGGATTTGCCGTTCTTGGGCCTGCCGCAAATTCTCCTGGGTAAGGTGTGTGAGTGTGTGGAGTTTTGCGCGCAGGTCAATAACGTATTGAATTTCATTTTTGCTTGGTGAAGGTCCCTCCTCCCAGTTTTCCGGCAGTACATCTAGGATGCCGCGCGGCTTACGCCCATATAATAATTCGAACGGGGAGAACCCCGTGGAGGCTTGTGGGACCTCTCGCACTGCGAATAACAGGGGTTCGAGCCATTTATCCCAATTGCGTGCATCCTCGCGTACAAACTTTTTAATTATGTTCTTGAGGGTGCGATTGAACCCTTCGACTAAACCGTCTGTTTGTGGGTGATAAACGCTGGTGCGGATCAGCTTAATTCCCAGTAACCCATACAGTTCGCACAGTGTGCGTGACATAAACGAAGTGCCTTGACAGGGTTAGATCTTAACACTAGCCCGCTAGCCCGTGGCTAGTGCAGATAGCCACGGGCTAGTGCAAAATCTCTGCTACTAGCCCGTGTTGGCTAGTGCAATAACTTGACATGGGTGTGGCCATCTTGAATCACGCAAAATCTGATACAAAATCTTTTAGCTCATTCTATTTATTGTACATGGTGTAATGCATTGTTGCTGAACATTACTGTCACAGTTCATTGACACAGGTTGTAACTGTGTACCATGATGAGTGCCTTACGAGGACAGTGAGTCCGACTCCAGCCAGTCTGAGGATGAGCCATCAAGTGTTCTGCAGCTTGATTATGAGTCTGCAGATACCATTGTTCACATAGACTCTGTTAGTGTGACTGAAACAACCAGGGAATGAACTGGTGACTTACTTTCACTTAGTGAATAATCCCACCCTTAAAGGGAAAATAATTGTGATATTTCTTCAAGTGTTGTGGTTTGTACTTAACAAACAGAAATTAATTTTACTTGTAACTCTCAGTTGACTGCCATCATGTACTTGTATCTTCCTATGTTGCCATTAGATCTCATTTATGCTTGTTACCCTGACAGTATTGCTACATGTATGTGCACAATTAATGAATATTTTTTGTATGGAATGTTTACTTGTACAAGAATTAGTCATGTTCTTTTCTAGTCCAAGATAAGTTTATGATTTCAGTTCTAGTCCATTTCTATAAGAATTTGCTATGTTTTTTTCCAGTCTAAGGCAACTGAATGATTTCAGTTCTAGTCCATTTTGCGAGATTACTACATGTACTAGTCTACTTAATTGTAAGCAATGACTACCTCTTTTATACTTCAAAGTGACAATTATGGTTTGAAACACAAAGTCACATATGAGAACCATAATGGATTGAATAAAGTACTGGTTTTGTTACACTGAATTAGGAGCTTCTGTTGTTTCAACTTGTTCATTGTTTAGTATTTAAAATTCTTTCAATTGTCACAGGAATTGGGCTTAAAATAGCGGGCTAGTGCAACACTCTGCGGGCTAGTGCAATTTGCAAGCCACTAGCCCGGCTGGCTAGTGCAGAAAAACCTTAAGATCTAACCTTGCTTGATCAGTCAGAATCTCTTTAGGGATTCCGACTCAGGAGATGATGTGGAAGAGTGCTTCCGCAATACTACGTGCTGAGATATTGTGAAGAGGCACTGCTTCCAGGTATCACGTTGCATAGTCCACCAGAACTAAAATAAAGCTATACCCTCATGTTGACCGATCTAATGGCCCGACGAGATCCATCCCAATTCTTTCGAACAGGGTCTCGATTAATGGTAGAGGGCACAAAGGCGCTTTTGGAACGGCCGCTAGATTTTCTAACTGGCATTCGTGGCATGCCGTACACCACCTATGGACATCGCCATGAATCCCTGGCCAATAGAACCGGGCCATTATTCGGGCTAGTGTCTTATCCTGCCCCAAGTGGCCAGCCATGGGATTAAAGTGAGCCGCCTGGAATACCAATTCCCGGCAGCTCTTTGGGATCAAAAGTTGTGAGATCGTCTCCTTAGTCTGAGTGTCCTGTGTCACTCGGTATAATCTATCCCTCATAATGGAGAAATAGGGGAAGGATGGGGTGGTGTTTGGCTGGAGCATTTGACCATCGATTACTCTCACTTGGTCAAACGCATGCCGCAGAGTCTCGTCACGCGATTGCTCTAACTGGAAATTCGCAAGGAATTACCCGAGAGAGGGAGGAGGAGCCTGCTGCTCCTCACTCTGATGCGGTGATGACGTAGACGGCTCTGTGACAGCTGCTCCTGCCAGTGCCACACCAGGACCTCCCCCTGCTGAACTATGACAGGACCCACTCTTCACTAAATGAGTCATTAACTCGCGAAATCCCGGCCAATCAGTCCCCAAAATTATCGAGTGGGTAAGGTGAGGATTAACCGCTGCCTTTACACTAAATTTTTCCCCTTGATATAGAATGTGGACTGAAACTAAAGGGTAGTTGTGAACATCCCCGTGCACACACAACACCTTCACCAATTGTGCTCCCCCCAATGCCTCGTCTTGCACCAGGCTTTGGTGGATTGAGGTCTGATTACAGCCAGAGTCCACCAAAGCCTGATACGTATCCCCTTGGACACTCACCGGTATGCGATACGCTCCGGCCCGATCGAGGGCGGTTCCTGGCATGTCGGGGATCCAGACCACCGCGCCCACCTCCATTGCCGAGCACTGATGCTGGAGGTGCCCCAGCTCCCTGCAGCGCCAGCAAACTGGCCCAGGCTCTCTCTCTGCACCGGCGCTCTGGGGCTCACTCACTTAATTGGGGAGAGAGACAGACACGGAAGTGGGAAACGGGAGGGCACCGCGGTGGGGGAACGGGGCAAGGACGAGACACAGAAGGGGAGAGAGAGAGAGAAAGAGAATGAGAGGAGAAGAGGAGATCTGCGATCCTGCCGTGGGAACAGCCGCCAAATGATCCTCTGCCAACTCAATGGCCTGATCCAGCGACACCGGGCGATGGCACTGGACCCACTCCGTGGTCCCTTCGGAAAGTCGGGCGATGAACTGCTCCAGTGCCACCAGATCGACGATTCCCTCGGCGTCGCGGTTGTCAGCCCTCAGCCACCGCCAGCAGGCGTCCTGGAGTTGCTGGCTAAAGGCGAACGGCCGGCCGACCTCCTCTAGGCCTAGAGCGCGGAAGCGCTGGTGTTGTTCTTCTGGGGTGCACCCCACATGCTGGAGGATGGCCTGGCGCAGGTCTGCGTAGACCAGCCGGCTGTCGGCGGGCAGCTGTAGCGCGGCCAGCTGCGCCTCGCCCATTAGCAGGGGGAGGAGGTGTGCCGCGCGCTGTTCCACCGGCCAGCCCCAGGCCTCTGCTGCTTGCTCGAAGAGCGCTAGGAAGGCCTCGGGGTCGTCGTGCGGGCCCATCTTCCCACTTTATCCTATTCTACAGGGTCGCAGGCAAGCTGGAGCCTATCCCAGCTGCCTACGGGCGAAAGGCGGGGTACACCCTGGACAAGTCGCCAGGTCATCACAGGGCTGACACATAGACACAGACAACCATTCACACTCACATTCACACCTACGGTCAATTTAGAGTCACCAGTTAACCTAACCTGCATGTCTTTGGACTGTGGGGGAAACCGGAGCACCCGGAGGAAACCCATGCGGACACGGGGAGAACATGCAAACTCTGTACAGAAAGGCTCTCGCCGGCCACAGGGCTCGAACCTGGACCTTCTTGCTGTGAGGCAACAGTGCTAACCACTACACCACCGTGCTGCCCTACTAGGCAACTCCAAAACTTTAATTTCATTTCTTTTGAGCCATTCAGTAGTGGACTTGCTCTTGTACTTCAAATTGTTGTTGCTGCATAACCCAGTAAGCTTGAGCTTCAGATCATGGACTGATGGCTAGAGATTCTCCTTCAGGATTTTCTGGTACAGAGCAGGATTCATGGTTCCGTCAATTATGACAAGTCTTGCAGGCACTGAAGTGCAAAGCATCCCCACACCATCACACTACTAGCACCATACTTGATTGCTAATATGATATTCTGATTGTAAAATGCTGTGTTAGCATTTTGCCAGATGTAATGGGACACGTCTTCCAAAATGTTCCACTTTTGATACATCAGTCCAGAGAACTGTATCCCAAAAGCCTTAATAAATAGCTTATCGGTACACCATTGGCATCATTACTGTTTAGATGTACTTAGTGTACATTAGTTTGCTTGAGACACAACCTCGAATTCTTTTTTGAATGTATACTTAACCATAGGTATGAGATCAGTCCACTCGCTAGACCGCTACGCAGCACAACTCGCATTACAAAACGGCAAGTGTCCTGCAGTAGGTCTCCAAAATCTTACATCTAGTAGCTTGAACATAAGGAATGCAAATCCTTTTCTGAGTATCTCAGTTCTGAGTAAAGTCATCAAAATGTCTTAAAGTTAAAAATTCTGAAGAAGGCTCGTGGCTATGTTTCACATTAAGATCCAAAACCACACCTATTTTATAATAAGCTCTTGGCCCCTGAGTGGCCAGCATGCTTTGCTATTTCTGTGGTGACTGCTTTGTTTTTCACAAATGTTAACACCAGTTCAGTCTGTCTCTGTTTCCCATTCAGGCTTAATGGCCTTAAATCTAGCGTGACATTGCCACGTTGGTCAGAAATCCAGCGAAGGAGGCCTTTGTTAAAATTCAAAAGTGAGGCGTAAGACTAAAGATTAGGTATATCTGCAAGTTTTAATGACCGGTCTAAGTTTACTTAATGGTCCATGTAGGTAAACACTTGCTTCTCTTTTAAATGCTACTTGTGCATGGTTTTCTGTGTATGTCCAGGCAAGGCTGTATTGTATAAAATACTAACATATCTTTACATCTTTCACACTGCAGTGTAGACAATAAGTTTGGATAATTAAATATTAAATTAAATATTGGATAATTATGGACAGCAAGTTTGGATAATTAAATATAAAGCACTAACTCTCTTTGAACTATGAAGTGTGTAACAGTTTATAGTAATGTGCAGTACCTCATAGGTAAATAACTATGCAGAGACTAATCAGGAATAAATGAGGAAGGAGTACTATATTAACACCTAAGTCACTAATATTAGCTATTAATGAATACTGGGTAATTAATAGCTAATAATAAATGAATTGGGTGGTGGTTCATTATGAACTGAGCAATAATTACAGAGACTAATACCCCCAGATAGTTTGTTATAGGGCAATTCCATGTAAATGTCAACCTCACCATGCAAAAATAAAGCAACATGTAATACATCAAAACCACTCCCAGAGATATCACCTAGGCCTGTATTTTACAGATGTGAATAAGTTGAACCAATTTGTCACAAGAATTGTTCCCTTCACCTTAATATGTCAGTCTTTCTTTCTTATAATGTAAAACCCAAGCTAAAATCAACTTTGATCATGTACAATTCTATATTATTGCCACAAGCCACAGAAATGTATGCTAAAATCCACAAAACAGCAAAACAATAGCCATCCTAAATATTATTTAAGAACTTTGATAGTTTTAGCTGATATTTAGAGAGTTTTTCAAAGGGTTATGGTGGTTAAATTGCTGATTTTCTAAACATATGCCATGTCTATTTCAGACGCGTCACATCCATAACGGAATTTCGTCACATCCATAACGCTGACTTTTCCTTCCGAAACTCTGCATGAAATACAAAATATTTTAAACGAAGATTTTTTAATATTCACCTTGGACCCCTCTATCAAATGGATATCTCCATTTCGACATTAGGTTTACAATTTCACAGAGTTTGATAAAAATGTACAGTCACCCAAGAAAAGTGATACTTTTTCTGTCACATCCATAACGCATCTTTTATTGGCATTTTCTGGCATGCCCTAGATGTACTATGGGAATTGTTCTTGTTCTATCACTTCTCCAGTATGGTACAGCCTTAAAATATGCAACACCTGTTTAAATACTGGGGGACAATAAAACATGCACTGGGTCATTTGTTGCCATTTTGAGTTCAAGTGTCACGTCCATAACGCTGGAATTGCTCTATACCAAAAATTTCATAATGAAATGGACCCACTTGTCACACCAAACACTCACTCTTATGTAAAGCAAGACCAATTGTGTTTAATTTATATTTACACTTAATTCACTTACATATTTACAAAATAAAGGAAATAAGTCACTCTTAAGGGGGCGGCACGGTGGTGTAGTGGTTAGCACTGTCGCCTCACAGCAAGAAGGTCCTGGGTTCGAGCCCAGCGGCCGGCGAGGGCCCTTCTGTGCGAAGTTTGCATGTTCTCCCCGTGTCCGCATCGGTTTCCTCCGGGTGCTCCGGTTTCCCCCACAGTCCAAAGACATGCGGTTAGGCTAATTAGTGGCTCTAAATTGACCGTAGGTGTGAATGGTTGTTTGTCTCTGTGCCAGCCCTGTGATGACCTGGCGACTTGTCCAGGGTGTACCCTGCCTCTCACCCATAGTCAGCTGGGATAGGCTTCAGCTTGCTTGCGACCCTGTAGAACAGGATACGTGGCTACAGATAATGGATGGATGGAAGTCACTCTTAAGTAAAGGAGATAAGTCACACTCACTGTCGTTTCCTTGCCACATCTTCTTTCATTCAGCCCATCATGTTGATTGCAGTTATGGATGAAGTCTTGGAGCTCTTTTTCTTTTGCTTTTAAAGTTGAAATTGAAAATTTTCAGGATATTATATTCTTTAGAAAAATTTGTTGCTTTCTCACCATGCTTTAGACAGTCCAGGATATGAAGTTTGTCTTCGAAGGACAGTATCTTACATTTACAAGTGGCCATGATAGCAGTACTTACAGAGTCAAAATTTGAGTAAAAGTGCTTTTAGCTCATAAAATAAAGTCCTTTTAAGGCATTTTTTTTTAAGTCAGTGATTGCCGTTCTCGATAATTGTTAGTGATTGACACCTAAGTTAGGCTAGTTAAGCCTTTGTTTTATGGTGTTAACACATATTGTAAATTTGATTATTGATTGTTTGTCTATACGTGAAGTTTGCAGTAAAAGAGTTCATTTTGGTGGCGTTGCAGTGTTTTTTTCCGTCATTATGCAGTAATGGTGTCCTGTGGGAAATGGAGCAAGGCAGCAAAGTCAAAACATTAATCTACCCCCTTGTGACCTATAGTAATATTTATGGAAATCTTTTTTTATGGGTCCAGTGGGAATCGGACCCATCAGATTTACATGTTGTAACCGGTCGTGATGTTGCTGGAGGCAACATAAACAATGATGTAGTTATATTGTGATGGCACTATTGATACTGCCTCGATGGAGATGGGAGCGCTGTATCCATGGGGGACACGTTCCAAGATCTAACAGGATAGCTGAAACTGCGGATGAAGTGAACCATATATAAAGCTTGTTTTTTCATGTACATACGTGAAAAAGTTTCATTTATAAACTGCACACAATATAACATCAACAACAGTAACTAATAATACAACCCTGATTCCAAAAAAGTTGGGACAAAGTACAAATTGTAAATAAAAACGGAATGGAATGATGTGGAAGTTTCAAAATTCCATATTTTATTCAGAATAGAACATAGGTGACATATCAAATGTTTAAACTGAGAAAATGTATCATTTAAAGAGAAAACTTAGGTGATTTTAAATTTCATGACAACAACACATCTCAAAAAAGTTGGGACAAGGCCATGTTTACCACCGTGAGACATCCCCTTTTCTCTTTACAACAGTCTGTAAATGTCTGGGGACTGAGGAGACAAGTTGCTCAAGTTTAGGGATAGGACTGTTAACCCATTCTTGTCTAATGTAGGATTCTAGTTGCTCAACTGTCTTAGATCTTTTTTGTCGTATCTTCCGTTTTATGATGCGCCAAATGTTTTCTATGGGTGAAAGATCTGGACTGCAGGCTGGCCAGTTCAGTACCCGGACCCTTCTTCTACGCAGCCATGATGCTGTAATTGATGCAGTATGTGGTTTGGCATTGTCATGTTGGAAAATGCAAGGTCTTCCCTGAAAGAGACGCCATCTCCATGGGAGCATATGTTGCTCTAGAACCTGGATATACCTTTCAGCATTGATGGTGTCTTTCCAGATGTGTAAGCTGCCCATGCCACACGCACTAATGCAACCCCATACCATCAGAGATGCAGGCTTCTGAACTGAGCGCTGATAACAACTTGGGTCATCTTTCTCCTCTTTAGTCCGAATGACACGGCGTCCCTGATTTCCAAAAAGAACTTCAAATTTTGATTCGTCTGACCACAGAACAGTTTTCCACTTTGCCACAGTCCATTTTAAATGAGCCTTGGCCCAGAGAAGACGTCTGCGCTTCTGGATCATGTTTAGATATGGCTTCTTCTTTGAACTATGGAGTTTTAGCTGGCAACGGCGGATGGCACGGTGAATTGTGTTCACAGATAATGTTCTCTGGAAATATTCCTGAGCCCATTTTGTGATTTCCAATACAGAAGCATGCCTGTATGTGATGCAGTGCCGTCTAAGGGCCTGAAGATCACGGGCACCCAGTATGGTTTTCCGGTCTTGAACCTTACGCACAGAGATTCTTCCAGATTCTCTGAATCTTTTGATTATATTATTCACTGTAGATGATGATGTGTTCAAACTCTTTGCAATTTTACACTGTCGAACTCCTTTCTGATATTGCTCCACTATTTGTCGGTGCAGAATTAGGGGGATTGGTGATCCTCTTCCCATCTTTACTTCTGAGAGCCGCTGCCACTCCAAGATGCTCTTTTTATACCCAGTCATGTTAATGACCTATTGCCAATTGACCTAATGAGTTGCAATTTGGCCCTGTGATGACCTGGCAACTTGTCCAGGGTGTGCCCCGCCTTTCGCCCATAGTCAGCTGGGATAGGCTCCAGCTTGTCTGCGACCCTGCAGAACAGGATAAAGCAGCTAGAGATAATGAGATGAGATGAGATGCAATTTGGTCCTCCAGCTGTTCCTTTTTGTACCTTTAACTTTTCCAGCCTCTTATTGCCCCGTCCCAACTTTTTTGAGATGTGTTGCTGTCATGAAATTTCAAATGAGCCAATATTTGGCATGAAATTTCAAAATGTCTCACTTTCAACATTTGATATGTTCTCTATGTTCTATTGTGAATACAATATCAGTTTTTGAGATTTGTAAATTATTGCATTCCGTTTTTATTTACAATTTGTACTTTGTCCCAACTTTTTTGGAATCAGGGTTGTAAAATAAAACAAGATACTGTATTAAATGTTATGTGAACGTGAGCTCTCTCTCTCTCTCTTTCTGACATTTCCACTTAATATTTTTTATCATGGTTGAGGCATGAACGCATATGCAAGTGCAAAAACCTCTTATTTACACAGGATAGTCAAAGCAACAAAAAATACCAGGTAGAAGAAGAAGAACAACAATTTTATTTATCACACGTACACTTAAGCACAGTGAAATTCCTTTCTGCATTTAATCCATCTGAAGCAGTGAACACACACATGAGCACACACACATACCCAGAGCAGTGGGCAGCCATGCTACAGCACCTGGGGAGCAGTTGGGGGATTAGTTTCCTTGCTCAAGGGCACTTCAGCCCAAGGCCGCCCCATGTTAACCTAACCACATTTCTTTGGACTGTGGGGGAAACCAGAGTACCCAGAGGAAACCCACGCAGACACGGGGAGAACATGCAAACTCCACACAGAAGCCCCATCGGCCACTGGGCTTGAGCCCAGAACCTTCTTGCTGTGAGACGACAGTGCTAACCACTACACCACCGTGCTGCCATGTGAAAACACAACAGCAGAAGTGAGGAACACAATCCTTTCACAATATTTTCCAGCATTGCCATGGAAAATCAAGACAAATGCAAGACAAACTAACAGAAGCCAGGGTTTAAATAAGGTGAGTAATAAGTGTCCAAAGTGAAAGCAGGTGTTCGATCAGGGTGTGTAGTTCAAGGAGTCATGCTTGTATGCTTGGGCGAGTCAGCAGATACGGCAGTCCCAACGGTATAAGCAAAAATGTTATAAATAACCTTTGCTTGAATAACACAAATGTTCAGAAACAGGAAGACAATTCTCTCAAAGAGGCATGATGTTTCCGCTTGGGCTTTTCATAACAATGGACTCGCCACATTGTGAATTATACATCATATCTGATCTTGTATATTTCACACTCCATAGCTTTCTGGAATACATGATTTCTGTAACTTTTCCATGATGGAACACTGAGTGGGAATGAAAATGTATTATCAATTCCGTTGTTGTTTTTACCTCATACATTAATGGATTTCGTATGTGAAAGGGGCTTAATATATCTCCTGGAGTAGTGCGATATAACTACTGATTAATTACAAATCACATCAGAAGCGCCAAATCTGTCTTGCCTGTCTTGCCTTGCCAAATCTGTCTTTAAATCTTACTTTAAACCTTGCTTTGTCTTTAAACCACACTTTAAATCTTACCTTACCAAATCTGTCACAAATGTTGTCTTACCTATTGAAGAACTAATAGGTAATGTAAAGTAGCCTACTCCAACACTTCAGTATGTGCAACATGCAGTGGTGCTTGAAAGTTTGTGAACCCTTTAGAATTTTCTATATTTCTGCATAAATATGACCTAAAACATCATCAGATTTTCACACAAGTCCTAAAAGTAGATAAAGAGAACCCAGTTAAACAAATGAGACAAAAATATTATACTTGGTCATTTATTTATTGAGGAAAATGATCCAATATTACATATCTGTGAGTGGCAAAAGTATGTGAACCTCTAGGATTAGCAGTTCATTTGAAGGTGAAATTAGAGTCAGGTGTTTTCAATCAGTGGGATGACAATCAGGTGTGAGTGGGCACCCTGTTTTATTTAAAGAACAGGGATCTATCAAAGTCTGATCTTCACAACACATGTTTGTGGAAGTGTATCATGGCATGAACAAAGGAGACTTCTGAGGACCTCAGAAAAAGCATTGTTGATGCTCATCAGGCTGGAAAAGGTTACAAAACCATCTCTAAAGAGTTTGGACTCCACCAATCCACAGTCAGACAGATTGTGTACAAATGGAGGAAATTCAAGGCCATTGTTACCCTCCCCAGGAGTGGCCGACCAACAAAGATCACTCCAAGAGCAAGGCGTGTAATAGTCGGCGAGGTCACAAAGGACCCCAGGGTAACTTCTAAGCAACCGAAGGCCTCTCTCACATTGGCTAATGTTAATGTTCATGAGTCCACCATCAGGAGATCACTGAACAACAAATGGTGTGCATGGCAGGATTGCAAGGAGAAAGCCACTGCTCTCCAAAAAGAACATTGCTGCTCATCTGCAGTTTGCTAAAGATCACGTGGACAAGCCAGAAGGCTATTGGAAAAATGTTTTGTGGATGGATGAGACCAAAATAGAACTTTTTGGTTTCAGTGAGAAGCGTTATGTTTGGAGAAAGGAAAACACTGCATTCCAGCATAAGAACCTTATCCCATCTGTGAAACATGGTGGTAGTAGTATCATGGTTTGGGCCTGTTTTGCTGCATCTGGGCCAGGATGGCTTGCCATCATTGATGGAACAATGAATTCTGAATTATACCAGTGAATTTTAAAGGAAAATGTCAGGACATCTGTCCATGAACTGAATCTCAAGAGAAGGTGGGTCACGCAGCAAGACAACGACCCTAAGCACACAAGTCGTTCTACCAAAGAATGGTTAAAGAAGAATAAAGTTAATGTTTTGGAATGGCCAAGTCAAAGTCCTGACCTTAATCCAATGGAAATGTTGTGGAAGGACCTGAAGTGAGCAGTTCATGTGAGGAAACCCACCAACATCCCAGAGTTAAAGCTGTTCTGTACAAAGGAACGGGCTAAAATTCCTCCAAGCCGGTGTGCAGGACTGATCAACAGTTACCGGAAACTTTTAGTTGCAGTTATTGCTGTACAAGGGGGTCACACCAGATACTGAAAGCAAAGGTTCACTTACTTTTGCCACTCACAGATATGTAATATTGGATCATTTTCCTCAATAAATAAATGACCAAGTATAATATTTTTGTCTAATTTGTTTAACTGGGTTCTCTTTATCTACTTTTAGGACTTGTGTGAAAATCTGATGATGTTTTAGGTCACATTTATGCAGAAATATAGAAATTTCTAAGGGGTTCACAAACTTTCAAGCACCACTGTACATGTGTTTGATTCTTTATTTATTGTAAACATAAAAAGACAGGCTCAGTGAAGGCAGAGATCAACACCATCCGTATTTACCACTGTGCCTTTTGAACTGTCTTACCTTCCATCGTTCTTTCCTGTAGTGTAAGTGTGTCAGTGTTCCTTTTGAATAAGCACAATCATAAAGATATGGCTCATATAATTACATCAGTTTGTGTATGTGTACTACTTCCATAGTCTTTGAGATATATTTTCAATTATTACTAAATTACTAAGTTATTTGTATATCGTAGATTATGACTGTTACTGTGTACTATTGATGTTAATGATGACTGGAACAGTATTATACAGCAAAACACATGATAATTCATTACTAGTGACTAGTTATCTAGTTATCTAGTAGTTCTCCCAGTGATCTATAACACTTAGTAATTCTTTATTAGTTCATAACAAACTTCCCAACCATTCCTTTATCATTATGGACCGAGTATTTACCCACTGTTCATTAGTAGTTAATAAGAGAAACATATCTGTAGGTGTTAATATTGTACTATTCATTCATTGCTGTTTAGTCTCTGTTTAGTTACCACTGATTGAGTAGTACTGTAAAGGGTTAACACAATGTGCTAACATAAAAACACTGGGGATAAAGTATGTAAACAGTTGAATTAAATTGCATATGGATTCACGTTTAAAGTCTGTAATTAACACAACTGTATATTTTATGATACGCATGTGACAGTAGCTGACCAAAATTTATATAGTGGAGTCAAGTGATCTGCATGCATAAAGCCGAGCTCTAGTGGATATGGGTATTTCATTAGGGTGACCAGACGTCCCGGTTTTACCGGGACAGTCCTGATTTGGGGTTGTGTGTCCCGAGTCCTGACAAAAGTCTGTCGGGACACGGATATGTCCCGGTTTTCGCCACTCGCGACGTTTGCGACTGAGCAGCGTGGGAATCATTAGCGGAGAAATGTCTGCATTTACTATTTTGATGAATTGACAGGAATCGCAAACTTTCCTGGTTACTGCCCCCTGGCCCTGTGGCATGGGTGTTTATTTAGCCGCATTATTCCAGACAACAGAACGTGTTGCCATGCAACAATAAAATAAACATTAACTGGCGCGAATGTTCTTTGTCTAGCAGCTAGCAGCAGTAATGCCGCAGCAATTATGCTGAAAAGAAAATGTACCTTTTCCAAAGATTTACAGGGCACCTACCCCTTCCTCCGAGAGGTGCAGAACGATGCACACGAAGCCTACTGCACACACTGTAAGTGTTTTGTTCCTGTACTGAGTTGGGTAGCCTATGCTGCAAATGCTGTGCGCTCCTGTGGGGGCTTTCCTCGGGCTGTCGCCCCTCTCCTCCTTTACTGCTGTTTTGTTTGAGTGTATATTTACGGAAGCCGCGAGAGGCCCTTCATATAATCTTTTTTTATTCACCTTGTTGTCCCAAGATAACGACATAATTAATTCAGGATCTCGAGAAAGCAACACAACTAATTCGAGATCTCGAGAAAACAAAACCGTTATTCCGAGATCTCGAGAAAACAAAACAATTATTTCATGATCTCAGCTGGATCACTGTATCTCCGTCGGTAGAGACGAAGCCGGGCCGGTCTTCTGCGGAGGTGCTGCGGACTAATTTTGAAATTATCCCTTATTAAAAGACTTAATGCAATCTCTCCCTGTGTCAACCCCTGATCAAAATATTGCCTTATTAGGTGATCGATTATTCCAGACATTCTAATGACCAAAGTTGCATCTATACAGAATGAGAAATAGCCCCAAAGTCAGCATATCACAAGTCTCTTGGCGCACCTAAATGAACCATTTCTCAGCTGTTTACTCGAGATCTCGGAATAACGGTTTTGTTTTCTCGAGATCTCGAATTAGTTGTGTTGTTTGCTCGAGATCCTGAATTAATTACGTCGTTATCTCGGGATAACAAGGTGAATAAAAAAAAGGATTATATGAAGGGCCTCTCTCGGCTTCCGTAGTATATATTCTCAAATCACTTGTCTCTTTTTTGTTTCTGTTTAACATACCATTCTGACAGTTTGGCCATATTGCTGTGTTGAACAGGTTGTTTACCTTCCATTAAAGTGTTCACTTTCGTACACGTCTTCTTGCTTTATTCATTCAGTTGTGGGGAATGGTTAGTAAGGTTGATTCTGACCTAGGCTATGTTGAGGTCACATAATTATCTACTTTTTAAGTTCATGCTATAGTGCATACAATTTTAGAGATATAGCCTACATGTGCATATGCATTCTTCTTGGTGTTCTCACAAACAGGTGGAATAAATCAGTTTAAATGTGGCCTATGGACATAGCCTGGCCTATTCTCAGCCATTACAAAATCTGTTGTCTGACCATAATTTAACTGATCTGTATACCACTATGCTACTAGGTAACAAAATGCCTGTTTGTTTTATTTCATGTGAGATGTTGATAAATGTGAGCTTCAACAAAATGATAAGAGCACCTCTCCGAGTGTCACGTTTACGTAAAAAAAGGTGTGCGTGCACGAGCATGGTCGCGTGCAAAAGTGTCCCGGTTTCAGACTAGGGAAATCTGGTCACCCTATATTTCATACGTGTTTGTGTTGTGAATCGTGTACGGTATCGTTAATGGATTCTACAGAACGTTGTCTGTAGAAACTTGTGGTGAACAAGTTCAGTTATGTTATGCTGCATTTAGATGAAGAACACAGGTGTGAGTTCAGGGAATTGTCCGTCCCCCCTTCATTCATTCTTTCAGCCCACACCTCTCAGGAGGACTGGTAGGATGAGAATAAATCATCATAAGCAAGAAAATACCCAGAAAACAGAAAGAAGAGAAAAGGTCTGTGAGAGAAAGTTTCTGAAGTGATTTAGAAAGGAAACTTAACATACTTAATACATAATATACTTAACATACATGACAATGAGAGAGAGGGCAAAGGAGAAAAACTGATAGATTTAGTCAAGATGGGAAAGCAATAAGTGAGTCATGTGTGCGTCTCTATCGGCCTAATTCCTGGTATAGCTCTTTTATCCTTATGTTTAAGCAAAGCAATGCATGACGACTAAATAGCAACATGAAAATTGTGCTCTCTTTGGAACGTGTCTGATGTTTGGCTTATGTGGTGATGTATTGATCATTAATCCATATGTAAGGTAATTATGAGTTGATGAGCATATGCTGTTGATTTAACCCTGTGCTGAGGTAGAGAGGGAAGTCAGAGAGTGAAAGAGAGTTTCTTCCAGTTGAAGAAGAGAAAAACAGATTGAAACAAATTTGTTATAGAATGTCACAAAAAAATTGTCCAGTAGTCCAACCCCCACTTTGGCCACTGTTGTTTGTTTGTTTGTTTGTTTGTTTTGTATATGTACTAATATAAGGGTAATTATGCATTGTATGGTGGCACGGTGGTGTAGTGGTTAGTACTGTCGCCTCACAGCAAGAAGGTCCTGGGTTCGAGCCCAGTGGCCGACGAGGGCCTTTCTGTGTGGAGTTTGCATGTTGTCTGCATGGGTTTCCTCCAGGTGCTCCGGTTTCCCCCACAGTCCAAAGACATGCAGGTTCGGCTAATTGGTGGCTCTGAATTGACCGTAGGTGTGAATGTGAATGGTTGTTTGTGTGTCTATGTGTCAGCCCTGTGATGATCTGGCGACTTGTCCAGGGTGTACCCCGCCTTTCACCCGTAGTCAGCTGGGATAGGCTCCAGCTTGCCTGCGACCCTGAACAGGATAAGCGGTTACAGATAATGGATGGATGGATGGACATCTCATCTCATTATCTCTAGCCGCATTATCCTGTTCTACAGGGTCGTAGGCAAGCTGGAGCCTATCCCAGCTGACTACGGGCGAAAGGCGGGGTACACCCTGGACAAGTCGCCAGGTCATCACAGGGCTGACACATAGACACAGACAACCATTCACGCTCACATTCACACCTACGGTCAATTTAGAGTCACCAGTTAACCTAACCTGCATGTCTTTGGACTGTGGGGGAAACCGGAGCACCCGGAGGAAACCCACACGGACACGGGGAGAACATGCAAACTCCACACAGAAAGGCCCTCGCCGGCCACAGGGCTCGAACCTGGACCTTCTTGCTGTGAGGTGACAGCGCTAACCACTACACCACCGTCCCACCATGAATGGACATATATTGTAGTAATTAAGTGTACGGAACATGATTTGTGCTTGCATTAGGCTTATTTGCTAATGTAATTTACAACATTTAAGCCAATGAAGCTTTAAAAAAAAACTGAGACTGGGAAAGAGATAAACTGTAAAATGATACTTCATTGTTTAACAGTGCTTCATATTCCAGAGGGAGATATTATTCTGCAATAATATGTCCCATATGGAGCAGAGTGTAAGGTCAGTTTACTCTGGCACTACTGGACTGGACATTTCTATTCAGAGTGACATCACAGCTGTGTTTGAATGTGGTCTCTGCAGGTATGCATTTCCACGGATGAGCATTTTTATGTAAAAGAGGAAAAATTCAAAGCTTATATGTTAATCCACATGCTTTCTGGTCTGTTTGTCTTTTTTCCCCCCTTACAGACTGAACTGAGATGTTTATTCTTTTCGCAAAACTTACCTCTCATAGTAATTGTGTATATTCGTCACAGTGAAGAGAAAGTTAAAGTGCATATCACGGGTAAATTCAGGAGCGAGATCCATGTAATTCTCCTACTTTATATTAAACTTTGGTCAAATATCTGTCACATTTGTGCATTTTGTGCAATTTTTTTACCTTGCGCAATACCAGAAAACTTCAGTTGAAATCAAGCCATTTGAGGTGAATTGGTCCGCCTCTGAAAAAACTTGCCATTTGGATTTCCCGGCAAACATTGATTTTCATGACGTCGCGTGCGGGACGCCTCCCTCTGAATCCTACGCCAGCGCTGGTTTGTTTATGAGAAAACGACCTGGTGGTTTTCTGCAAATTTCTTCAACATTATCGCGTAATTATTAAAATGGTTAACAGATGTATCGTAGGAGGGTGTAGCAACACCAATCTTGATGGGATTAGTACTCATCGTTTCCCAAAAGACTGGACAATGAGAGAGAAATGGGAGCGCTTGGTCTACACAGGCTGTGCACTGAAACCGTGCAAAGCTCGCGCAGCCTGCTGGCGCTTCCGCAGATAACGTCACGAATCTGGCTCCAGACTCGCTTGGGATTTTTCCAGATGTGTTTTGTTATTTTATTTTTTTCTGCTGTAGACAGATGGCCTTGTGCAAAATTACCCTTCTGGATGAGTGTGTAAAGGGACATGCTTACATATAAAAAAAAAATGAAGTTGGTCCAGAATATGCAGAATATGCAGGCAGAAAAGGCGCCAACTAGTTAAAAAACTTCTTTAAAGGAACAGTCCACCGTACTTCCATAATGAAATATGCTCTTATCTGAATTGAGACGAGCTGCTCCGTACCTGTCCGAGCTTTGCGCGACCTCCCAGTCAGTCAGACGCGCTGTCACTCCTGTTAGCAATGTAGCTAGGCTCAGTATGGCCAACGGTATTTTTTGGGGCTGTAGTTAGATGCGACCAAACTCTTCCGCGTTTTTCCTGTTTACATAGGTTTATATGACCAGTGACATGAAACAAGTTCAGTTACACAAATTGAAACGTAGCGATTTTCTATGCTATAGAAAGTCCGCACTATAATGACAGGCGTACTAACACCTTCTGCGCGCTTCGGCAGCGCATTGATACGGAGCTCAGATATCAATGCGCTGCCGAAGCGCGCAGAAGGTGTTAGTACGCCTGTCATTATAGTGCGGACTTTCTATAGCATAGAAAATCGCTACGTTTCAATTTGTGTAACTGAACTTGTTTCATGTCACTGGTCATATAAACCTATGTAAACAGGAAAAATGCGGAAGAGTTTGGTCGCATCTAACTACAGCCCCAAAAAATACCATTGGCCATACTGAGCCTAGCTACATTGCTAACAGAAGTGACAGCGCGTCTGACTGACTGGGAGGTCGCGCAAAGCTCGGAGAGGTACGGAGCAGCTCGTCTCAATTCAGATAAGAGCATATTTCATTATGGAAGTACGGTGGACTGTTCCTTTAAAATGCACTCGGAGTCTAAAGTTAGTGTGTTGATAGGTAAAGTGCTGCACTTTGGCAATGGTGTTGACAGTGGTTCTGTGTTTCTATATTTAGGTTTTAATACAAAAATGACAAAAGGGACACAAGGAACAAATGGGCGGCACGGTGGTGTAGTGGTTAGCACAGTCGCCTCACAGCAAGAAGGTCCGGGTTCGAGCCCAGTGGCCTGTGAGGGCCTTTCTGTGTGGAGTTTGCATGTTCTCCCCGTGTCTGTGTGGGTTTCCTCCGGGTGCTCTGATTTCCCCCACAGTCCAAAGACCTGCAGTTAGATTAATGTGGGGCGGCCTTGGGCTGAAGTGCCCTTGAGCAAGGTACCGAACCCCTGATTGCTCCCCGGGTGCTCTGGTGTGGCTGCCCACTGCTCTGGGTGTGTGTGTGTGTTCACTGCTTCAGATGGGTTAAATGCAGAGGATGAATTTCACTGTGCTTGAAGTGTGCATGTGACAAATAAAGGTTTCTTCTTCTTCTAATGTCACATTTGTTTTAAAAAGTAATCATGACCTTGACCTTTAACCCTTACATGCATAGGTCTTTCGTCAACTGTTTGTTCGTCATATCGGCACAGCATGTATCATATCTAATACTAACTTATCATAATGGTGTATCATTTTTTCTAATCTTCAATTGTCCAGTTTGGGTGAGTCTGTGCCCATGATAGTCTCTGATTCTTGTTCTTGGCTGACAGGAGTGAAACCTGATGTGGTCTTCTGCTGTTGTTGCCCATCCACTACAAGGTTTGATGTTTTGTGCATGCCAAGATACTTTTCTGCTCACCATGGTTGTAAAGAGTGATTTATATGAGTTGCTATATCCTTCCTGGCAGCTCAAACCAATCTGTCGATTTTCCTCTGACCTCTCTTATCAACAAGCCATTTCCACCCACAGAACTGTCGCCCACTCCGTATTTTTTGATTTTCACACCATTCTGTGTAAACTCTAGAGACCATGGTGTCTGAAAATCCCAGATCAGCAGTTTCTGAAATACCCAAACCAGTCCATCTGGTACCAGCGTTCATGCCACGATCAGTCACAGAGCTCAAACTTTTTCTCCATGCTGATGTTTGATATGAACATTAGCTGAAGCTCTTGACCTGTATCCACATGATTTTATGCATCGCCACATTATTGGCTGATTAGATAACTGCCTGAACGTGTACAGGTGTTCCGAATAAAGTGGGTGGTGAGTGTATATTTTCTGTTTAGAGCCATATAAAAGAACTGGTGCCGAAATGAAAAAGAAAAACAAAAGAGGCACAACAGGAAAAGTAGGCATGCACTTAAAATAAAATGGATCAAATGGACCGAAAAGTACATGCTGTGACAGTTTGGCTACTGTTAGGGATGTGGTTAGGAGTCAGGGTAATAGTGAGGTTTAGAGCAGATCGGTGAGCAGAGAGATTAATTATGCGAAGGTTAAATCCTGGTCTTTAGAAGGTGATTAGCTTAGTAATGAAAGATACTGATTGTGGGTGTGTGTGCTGCTGTAAGAGCATGTGCATGCATGTGGAGAGGTCTGTCCTACTGCTGGAACCATCCACCACCACACATAAATGCTTACAGTTGTCATGACAAAGCTCTGGAAGCAGGGGCCAAGAAAAACCCCATAGAGCCCAAGAAGAGAAGAAGGAACACACTTACTTTGCCTATCTCAAAAGTGAGTAAAGAGATAAGTTTGCTTAATAACTAGGCCATTTTTAAGTTAATGGCTTGGCAATATACACGGCTGAAGGCAGGATGGGAAGAAGACATGATAGATGATGAAAACGAGATTAAGAGAGGAGGACAGGAAGATAGTGAAACAGGGAAATGGGACATGGAGAGAGAATTGAGCTGCATTTGATGAAATAAAAAAGAATAACTAGGAACCATATAATCACAGAATGGATGCTGTTTCATCTATGGTGCTCTTATACCCATTTACTGGACCTGAATCGAAGAGAAAGGAAATTTTATAATGCAGGATCGGACGTCCTTATATACAATAAAATAAAATATAAAAATGTTGCGTTATTAACGCGTTAACTTGACTCAATTTTAACGGCGATAATTTTTTTATCGCGAGATTAACGCTCTGTGACATGATGCCACGCCCCGCACAGCCAGAGTCCTCTGCCCTCCCCCGAAGAGCCACGGTGCTCGGCTTGGGTTTCGTTTTCCCATCGGCGGCTCCAGCCCCACTTTGCAGTGGCTGTGACAAGACGTGTTATGCTCTGCAATAAAAAAAAAAAAAACATTGGTACAACCAGTGTTCGAACTATGCCGATATTTTCGGGGGGTCCCTTTTTTTTCCCTTGGGGGGGTGCTTGCGCTTGTCTCAGAGCGCGGATCTCCATCGCGCGCTCACTTCGGATATGCAAATGCTTCCCGTTACACACGATTGCTATGTCAATAAACATCATTTTGCCAATATTTTAGAGACCCCCCAACATTTCCCAAATCATGTTTTCAAGGGATCTCATGTCTGTTTCAGGGGATCTCGGATCCCCCGAGTACCCCTGTAGTTCGAACGGTGAGCAAGCCCATTCACTTTTTTATGCTGATAAGAGAATTACATGGTTTTTCATGTGACAAAAATGTGCGATTAAATTGTGATTAATCGCGAGTTAACTATGACAGTCGCGACATTAATCGCGATTAAATATTTTAATCGCTTGACAGCACTAATATATATATATATATATATATATATATATATATATATATATATATATATATACACACACACTACCGTTCAAAAGTTTGGGGTCACTTTGAAATGTCCTTATTTTTGAAAGAAAAGCACTGTTCTTTTCAATGAAGATCACTTTAAACTAATCAGAAATCCACTCTATACATTGTTAATGCGGTAAATGACTATTCTAGCTGCAAATGTCTGGTTTTTGGTGCAATATCTCCATAGGTGTATAGAGGCCCATTTCCAGCAACTCTCACTCCAGTGTTCTAATGGTACAATGTGTTTGCTCATTGCCTCAGAAGGCTAATGGATGATTAGAAAACCCTTGTACAATCATGTTAGCACAGCTGAAAACAGTTGAGCTCTTTAGAGAAGCTATAAAACTGACCTTCCTTTGAGCAGATTGAGTTTCTGGAGCATCACATTTGTGGGGTCGATTAAATGCTCAAAATGGCCAGAAAAATGTCTCGACTATATTTTCTATTCATTTTACAACTTATGGTGGGAAATAAAAGTGTGACTTTTCATGGAAAACACAAAATTGTCTGGGTGACCCCAAACTTTTGAATGGTAGTGTGTGTATATATATATATATATATATATATATATATATATATATATATATATATATATATATAAGAAATAAGTAATTCTTTATATTACACCTCTTTTTCTTCCAAAAAACAGTAAAATATCTCAAAGGAAACAGAGAGACCCTTTGAGTGGAGGGATGGCAGTATCATGTTTGAGGTTGATGGGGTTTGGGCCTCTGCCTGCCGTCTTTCTGAATCTCTGCATTTTTATGTCTGTCTCTAAGTAAACAAGCCTATGAAACCCAACCAAAGCAGAGCTCTGACCAGAGGGAATGAGTTGCCTGCATGCGTATGGGTTAAAAACACACCTCACACACAGTGCTGTGGTATACTGAATTCCCCACTGGTTGCGCTTTTGTTTTTGCAGCCACATTTTTAGATCGAATGCAATCAAGAAAGAATTCTGCTGCGTGTTTTGCTTTCCCACTTGTTTTGCTGGTTGAAGTTGTTTTAATCTACATTGACTAGTAGATTGCCCCCCCCCCAAACACACACACGTGCGCGCACACACACACACTCATGTATTAAAGGAAGGTCTGTGTATCATACAGGGAGCTACTATATTGAATAGTTACTACAGGTGACATGCATCTCTCTCTCTCTCTCTCTCTCACATGTATTAAAGGAAGGTTTGTGTCATACAGGGAGCTACTATGTTTATTTACTGCAGGTGACATGCATTTCTCTCTCTCTCTGTCTCTCTCTCTCGCTACTTGTTACCGTGTCCTGTCTCTCAGTTTCTCATTTTCCTAAAACATTTTTCGTGTCTTTTGTTGATTTATGACTCATAACAGTTGCATCTATCATTTGTTTTCCCTCCTTCGTAGAGTAATCATGCGTTTGCCCTTCATTCTGCTTGTCTTTCTCCTTATGTTTCATCCAGGACTGTGCCAATGTTTTAACATTGACGTAAACCAGCCCCACATCTTCAGTGGATCAGAGGATGCTCTATTTGGGTTCTCTGTGCTACAGCACGAAGTTGGTGGAGAGAAACTGTGAGTATTCAGTTTCACTGATTATCTCTGGTTTCAGCTTTTGTGCTAAATTAATTTATTCTTTTCGAGAAACCGGCTAGTTAGAACTTGGATGATTTGCATAATTATAATCTCTGTCAGGGGCGGCACGGTGGTGTAGTGGTTAGCGCTGTCGCCTCACAGCAAGAAGGTCCGGGTTCGAGCCCCGTGGCCGGCGAGGGCCTTTCTGTGCAGAGTTTGCATGTTCTCCCCGTGTCCGCGTGGGTTTCCTCCGGGTGCTCCGGTTTCCCCCACAGTCCAAAGACATGCAGGTTAGGTTAACTGGTGACTCTAAATTGACTGTAGGTGTGAATGTGAGTGTGAATGGTTGTCTGTGTCTATGTGTCAGCCCTGTGATGACCTGGCGACTTGTCCAGGGTGTACCCTGCCTTTCGCCCGTAGTCAGCTGGGATAGGCTCCAGCTTGCCTGCGACCCTGTAGAACAGGATAAAGCTAGTCTGGCTAACGCAACTTCAAAGCTCTACGAGCTATTGGTCTGGCCAAGATATTCAGCCCAACCGTTTCCCAGAGCCCGTGGTTGACCCGCCTCCCTGAAATGCCTCAGTTTGCTACTGGTCGAAGCCAGAAAAGGCTGTGACGAAGCTTAAACCAATCACATCACTCTTTCCTCTGACGTATGTGACGCGACGATAGGATTCTCGCTGAGCCCCATTGATTTGGCTACTAGCGGGGCTAACTGGTAAATTAAACTCTTACCGAAGCCGGTCGGTAGCAAGGCGAAAACGTCCTTCTTTTCAATAAATACCTCCAGGGCTGCTCTTTGCTCCGTTGAATGCTTTCAATACAGCATGATTCTGTAAACAATCTATGGCTTCCGGTCGCAGTTCTACTACATCACTGCCTTGAACACGCCTCTACCCAGGGCCGTTGGAGATGCTCAAAGTTGATTGGCTCCCGATTTTTCCGGAGCTTGGAAGAGCTGTAGATAGCTTGCCTGGCCAGACTAAGCTCGCAACAGGCCCTCGTGTTGCATCACGCTTAGGATGGGCGGGCCCAGGCTAGGATAAAGCAGCTACAGATAATGAAATGAGATAATCTCTGTCAGTTCATAAGTTCTTCAGTAAGGAATAAACTATGACAGGGGATGCTGTTATAGTAAAATAATCAGCGAAGGAGTTAATGTTTTGGAATGGCCAAGTCAAAGTCCTGACCTTAATCCAATCGAAATGTTGTGGAAGGACTTGAAGCGAGCAGTTCATGTGAGGAAACCCACCAACATCCCAGAGTTGAAGCTGTTCTGTACGGAGGAATGGGCTAAAATTCCTCCAAGCCGGTGTGCAGGACTGATCAACAGTTACCGGAAACGTTTATTTGCAGTTATTGCTGCACAAGGGGGTCACAGCAGATACTGAAAGCAAAGGTTCACATACTTTTGCTACTCCACAGATATGTAATATTGGATCATTTTCCTCAATAAATAAATGACCAAGTATAATATTTTTGTCTCATCTGTTTAACTGGGTTCTCTTTATCTACTTTTAGGACTTGTGTGAAAATCTGATGATGTTTTAGGTCATATTTATGCAGAAATATAGAAAATTCTAAAGGGTTCACAAACTTTCAAGCACCACTGTATCTAACAATTTCATCAAATCATGTGAAAAACAGACTTAGCTAGAAAGGTTTTGGACATTTTTAGGCAGACTGAATGCATTTAATGCTGTGTTAGTTAAACTGTCTCCTTACACATAATCTTTGCAGGCAGACAACCAAAGCGTTTCCACATTGTTTTAGTCAAAGGCTATATTTTGTCTTTTTTTGGCTGGCACTTGATGGGTTTTCCCAGACCGCCACAAATAGACTATATATATAAATACAGTGCCCTCCACAATTATTGGCACCCTTGTAAAGATTAGTAAAAAGAGTTCGAGAAAATCCACCTTTTGATGAAGTAGCTTCATCTCACACTGAAAAAATGAGAAAAATCCAACCTTTAGTTGAAATAAATTTACTCAGAGAAAAACAAATCCCTTATCGAGAAATAATTATTTTCAACAAAAACACATGTGCCACTATTATTGGCGCCCCTGCATTTAATACTTTGTACAACCTCCCTTTGCCAGTAAAACAGCACTGAGTCTTCTCCTATAATATTTTATAAGGTTGGAGAAAACAGAGCAGGACATCTGAGATGATTCCTCTTTACAGAATCTCTCCAAATCATCCAGGGTCCTCAGCCCTCTCTTGTGCACTCTCCTCTTCAGCTCATCCCACACAGGTTTTCAATGGGGTTCAGGTCAGGGGACTGAGATGGCCATAGCAGAAGCTTGATTCTGTGGTCAGTTAACCGTTTTTGTGTTGATTTGGACATGTGCTTCGGCTCATTTTTGCAAAGTTGTATACTTTGCAAAGACCATGTGCTTGTGGAGTCCTTATATGCATGCGCAGTGATTGCGCTCTAGTCAGGAACAGGTGCATGGCAGTCAGTCCTTGCAGCACATGCGGTGTGTGGTAGTCTTGGGTGCGTGCTGCATGTTCAGAGCGCAAGTGGTGACATGCTAATAATCGTGGAGGGCACTATATATAATGTATACTGTATGTACATATGTTTATGGTAAATTTTATATGAATTTATTTTGTGGGTATTTCATAGTTGGCAATGCAGTTTCCAATATTCTTGTTTGTGACACAGGATGTTGGTTGGTGCTCCATGGGATGGTCCACCCAATAACAGAAAGGGAGACATTTACAAATGCATGGTGGGAGAGGAACAGAATTCCAACTGCTCAAAAGTGTATCTAGGTGAGAAAATGACAAACGAATCAGCATTCATATACAGGCAATTCACACAATGAGGAATCTCCTAGAGATACATCTAATACCTGGAGTACATCACAGCTTATAACTTTTGTTCTTAATTTTTTTTTTTGTTTGTTTTGTGTGTGTGTGTGTAGCTGACAGTGCATTTCAGAATGTGTCACGGAATCTGAAAAACTCTCACTTGGGCATGACGCTCACCCCAGATGAACCCAATGGATTTTTGGTAAGACTGATGACAAATGGGGTGAATTAATTGTGTAATGCACCTGAATGATATGGATGAAACAGACTTTCATTACATCCTGAAAAACCTAGAAGTTGCTTTGAATGTAAGGTTTTATATTTATTTATTTTTAAATTAAGTATTGTTAATGACTAGCTGAAATGCTTACAGTGCCTGGTACAGTGGATATAAAGTGTACACACCCAGTTAAAATGATAAATTTTTCTAATGTTAAAAAAAATGAGACCACGATAAATAATTTCAAAACTTTTCCCACTTTAATGTGACCTATAACCTGTACAATTCAATTGAAAAAAAATCTGTTAGGGGGGAAAACATAAAATATAAAAAAACGTACAATAAGCTGGTCACACAAGTGTGCACACCCTTAAACTAATACTTTGCTGAAGCACCTTTTGATTTAATTACAGCATTCAGTCTTTTTGGGTCGGAATCTACCAGCCTGCTGCATCTAGACTTGGTAATATTTGCCCACTCTTCCTTGCAAAAGCACTCCAAATCTGTCAGATTGCGAGAGCATCTCTTGTGCACAGCCCTCTTCAGGTCACCCCACAGATTTTCAACTGGATTTAGGTCTGGGCTCTGGCTGGGCCATTCCAAAACTTTTTTGAGGTCACTGTCATGCTGAAAGATGAAATTCCTCTTCATCTTCATCTTTCTAGCAGACACCTGAAGATTTTGGGCCAAAATTGACTGGTATTTAGAACTGTTTATGATTCCCTCCACCTTGACTAAAGCCCCTGTTACAGCTGAAGAAAAACAACCCCAAACCATGATGCTGCCACCACCATGCTTCACCGTGGGTATGGTGTTCTTTTGGTGATGTGCAGTGTTGTTTTTGTGTCAAACATACCTTTTGGAATTGTGGCCAAAAAGTTCAACCTTGGTTTCATCAGACCATAACATATTTTCCCACATGCTTTTGGGAGAGTTGATGTATTATTATTATTATTATTTTTTGCAATATTTAGCCAGGCCTGGATGTTTTTCTTTGACCCTACCTCATAGTCCAGACATATGGAGAATACGGGAGATTGTTGTCACATGTAGTACACAACCAGTACTTGCCAGAAATCCCTGCAGCTCCTTCAGTGTTGCTGTAGGCCTCTCGGCAGCCTCCCTGACCAGTTTTCATCTTGTCGTTTCATCAATTTTGGAGGGACGTCCAGTTCTCGGTAATGTCACTGTTGTCCCATATTTTCTCCACTTCTTGATGACTGTCTTCACTGTGCGCTATGGTATATCTCATGCCAACGAAATTGTTTTTGTCCCCTTCTCCTGACTGATACCTTTCAACAATGAGATCCCTGTGATGCTTTGTAAGCTCTCTGTGAACCCTGGCTTTTGCTGGAGGATGCAACTGAGTAAACGTCTGAACTTTATTTGGGGTGAATCAGAGTCGTTTTAATTGACGGTAGGTGTGAACCCAAAAGACTGAACGCTGTAATTAAATCAAAAGGTGCTTCAACAAAGTATTAGTTTAAGGGTGTGCACACTTATGCAACCAGCTTATTGTACGTTTTTTTTTATTTTTTATGTTTCCCCCCTAACAGATTTGTTTGCTTTTCAATTGAATTGTACAGGTTATAGGTCACATTAAAGGTGGGAAAAGTTTTGAAATTATTTATCATGGTCTCATTTTTTTACATCAGAAAACCGTATCATTTTAACGGGATGTGTATGCTTTTTATATCCGCTGTATATCCAGGCGACCTGACATCTAAATATGCCTGTTTTGCGTCCAAGATCAGATGAGATTTGCTGTTCTTCGAGTGGTCCGGTCATAAGCCAGATCTGGCCAGAAAAAAGGGCCGATATATTGTGTGAATAAGCTGTTGAAAACTTTTAGATGTTGCCCTTATTTTGATTTATTATTATTTAGTTATTTTGCTTGCTTCAGAATTGAAGGCTCTCTTTTCACACCATATGTATTTGTGTTTTAAGCTTTTTTTCATTGTATTATTTATAGCTTAGATTTAGATTAGGCTAGCTCATGCTGTCATGTATGTCAGAACTTTAAAAGAACACTTTACATATTTTTGCATATGTTTCTAAATGTGGGCGGCACGGTGGTGTAGTGGTTAGCGCTGTCGCCTCACAGCAAGAAGGTCCTGGGTTCGAGCCCCGGGGCCGGCGAGGGCCCTTCTGTGTGGAGTTTGCATGTTCTCCCCGTGTCCGCGTGGGTTTCCTCCGGGTGCTCCGGTTTCCCCCACAGTCCAAAGACATGCAGGTTAGGTTAACTGGTGACTCTAAATTGACCGTAGGTGTGAATGTGAATGGTTGTCTGTGTCTATGTGTCAGCCCTGTGATGACCTGGCGACTTGTCCAGGGTGTACCCCGCCTTTCGCCCGTAGTCAGCTGGGATAGGCTCCAGCTTGCCTGCGACCCTGTAGAACAGGATAAAGCAGCTACAGATAATGAGATGAGATGAGATTTTGGGCGAATAGTACCAACTACGTTGCAAAAAACTGTTGGAACATACAGGTTTGGTCAAAATTTCTGCAGGAGAAGGCAGGAATGGTATTTAAAAAAAAAAACCCAGAGCATTCCTCATGTTGATGCCCAGTTAATGTTATATGATTACTAGCAACACTCTTATACCTTCTTACTTTATCTATATGTAGATCATCGTTCATGCAGAATTGGGGTGCCGAAAATAATTGGTACAGAACCTAAAGCCTATGCATATATGAAGTATTATATTGCATTATTAATCGCTATTTAGTAAAGCCACTGTATTAAAACACAGCAGTAGAATCTTTATAGACACAGACTGATGCTGACAGTGTCAACTCCATTCTGGTTCAGATGCTTCAGGGTCCCAGGGTTAATCCTTAACTCAGGTCTTCTATGCATGTTCTCCCTGTGTCCTATGTGGGTTTCCTTGTCCCAAAAACGTCGGTAGGTGAATTAGCTACAGTATCCAGGGTGTACCCCCACCCCATGCCCAGTGTTCCTGGGGTAGACTCCAGATCCACCATGACCCTGAGCAGGAAAAAGTGCTCACTGAAAGTCAGTAAAACATTGAAAAGTTAATATTTTGGAAACAATAAAACTAGTTTTTAGCTCTCTCTATAATTGATATTTGTATTCAGTTATATTTCTGATCCAAAAGATGGTTAATAATGTTTGCCATTTGGGGGTTTCTGTAGTAAATCTGCCTCCGAGTTCATGTGCACCTTTGACAGCAGAGCGATAATAACTAGAAAGTGGCTTTAGCTCCAGTATCCGGTGTGGTATTTCCCTGACGTGGGTGGAATACTGAAGACAGGAGATGATGTTCACACACAACTTTTATTTTCTTTACTTTGCTTTTCAGCTTTACTTGGTGCACACAAACACACACACACACACACACACACACGTGTTCTCATTGGGAGCACCTCCCTCTCGTCGCTCTCTCCCTCCTTTTCTACCTTCTGTCTTCACTGCAAAACACACAAACAACATTAATCGACAACAGGTGTATTGTCTTTGCCAATCACCTTCCCTGACCCCACCCTCCATTCACAAACCGCCGCTTGGGCACGCCCCCACTGCCACACCGGATAATAGACCGACTGGGGTTGATAACATATCGGGACAGTCAGGCGGATGGGTGATTGATGGATTAATAAGTAGGTACTCTGCATATGCTTGGGTGACCAGGAAAAGCAGATTAAAAGTGGCATAGTGGGACAGACGAAGTGTCCAATGAAGTACTCAGTTTACTGAACCTGTTGGTGCCATTCATGCTTTAATTCCCCTCCTGACTGCAACATCTCTGTTACTGCACTGATGTATTTCGTTTTCTTTTTATATAAGCTGACCAGGTTCAAGTTAACTCAGGCTAAAGTGAACATCACACCGCTCATGCTGAGCAAGGAAACAGGCAGAGGCAGATGTTAGACAGGCTTACGACACAGCGGAAACCTTACCTAACCCCAGACAGAAAAGGTGTATTTACATAATTACACAGTCTCTCTCTCTCTCTCTCTCTCTCTCTCTCTCTCTCTCTCTCCACTCAGTCAAACACAGGCTTCTGTGTAGAGCAGAACATAGCAACTCATCTCAGTCCAGTAATGGAGCTGTTCCACTGAGGGTTTGGTGGAAATGCTGCCAATACATGTGTGTAACCAAGAAATAGTTGTATGGCGTATGAATAATTCACTCAGGGAGAAGGGAAACGTTTGCTTAGGGAAGTGAGTAAGAGTGTGTACATGTTGCAGGTTAAACTTGTATTCAACCTAGGTAGAATTGGTGAATCACATTTTACCTAGGTAAAATATGTATTCCACCTAGGTTCAACCGTCTGAAAAGGGATTTTTTTTTTATGGGGTGTCATTAAAAAAAAAGGGTTTTTTGTTTGTTTGTTTGTTTGTTTGTTTGTTTGTTTGTTTGTTTGGGGTTTTTTTGGGGGGGAGGTTGAAATAATTAAAAAAATATAGAAATAAAAAAAGAAGAAAATGGAAATTGTCATCTTCTCTCACATGCTCGCTCGCTCTCTCCTCTTTCTATCCACTAACCTCCCCTCTCTGGTCCTCATCACCTGGACTCCCTTCCCTTTTTGTCATACCTTCTCAACTACCTCTCTACAAACGACAATGAAATAAAGAATTTTTATTGTACTCACACCTTCCAGATCTGTAGTCCACAGTGTTTACCACTACGCTACACAGGTAAACATTGCAAATTCTCCCGTACTTCTTTGTATTATTACTAACATTTGGTTCCAGATTCGCCTCAGCCAATATCTTTAGAGGGTACCAGGCTCCACTCTACTGTTACTATTTTGCCTATGCGTTATATAAGCAAACAAGCAATTAGTCAGTAATATAAAACTCCAAATTATGGGAGCACATTTGTCATTAGAATTATGTCCAGTACCAAAAATAAACTACACTTGAGACCACAAAGAATGCTTCTTTTATTGAACTTTCAATGATGATGTTCAGTACTAACCCCTAACCCCAACACAAAGCTACAATGTCACCCAAACCCAAAGAAAACCCTTACCCAAACCCTCAAATAAAACTTGCCCAAACCCTAACAAAAAGCTAACTGTCTCAAAACATACAAAAATTATAAATTTAACCTAGATTGAATGCTGTCTATATATTTAACCTGGGTAAAATGTGGTTCACCAATTCAACCTAGGTTGAATACAGGTTTAACCTGAGAATGGATTTTACCTGCAATATATATGTGTGTCTGAGAGAGAGAGAGAGAGAGTGCTTATGCGTAGCATCTTATATATAAAAGTATAATAAACTTGATCTTTCTAAGTGTTACCAACTTAAGTAAGCCAAGTTAGTCTGACTTAACTGAACAGTTGTGTTTACTCAGTAGAATCTAGGAAACCGATTGCACTAAAAAAAAATCAAGTAAGCAGAACAAAGAATGATAAGTTTGCAGGCTTATTTTATTATTGGAACAAAATGTAATTCTGTGCATCTTAAGCCAAGGCCACTGTTTGTGGAAACAAATGAAATGACACAATAAAAACAAATATGTAAGCCTTGTAAAATAATCTTTTATATGCAAATCTTTCTAAACAAATGTAGAAACATCTTATTCTCTGACATTACTTAAGACTTCAACAAGGTTTCTTTTATCACAATACCAATATTCAATTAAGCTTCAGCCAGCTTTCAAGTTAAATGAAACACAAACAATGCATATGGTTTGAACTGTAATAAACAAAACAAAATGCAAAAATAGGTGGATTTATACAGGCAATCTGGGTATTTGAATTTCCCAAAGCTCCACAGCCACTAACAACTTGCAGTAGAAGTATCCCTTAAGATTTTGCGGTCACTATCCAGTATTTAAAACTGGGTGTATTAATGCTGGTATGGTCGGAGTTATCTAGAACGCAAGATAATTTAAGCAACTCCAACCAATTCAACAAATAATTTCAAATGTATATGTAGAATGACCCTGATGTGGGTGGAGCACAGAAGCACGGCAGGCAGTTGGTTGCGACTTAATTATTTTCTTTATTGCTGCTTTTCAGCACACAACTCAGACTCTCTCTCACAGACACGCACATACATACACAGGCTACTAGCAAGCCCTCGGCCCCGACCTCCCCTTCTCACTCTCCTTTTATAGGGCGCGGTCACTGGAGGAGACACAAACACACATTAATTGACAACAGGTGTAGTGACACGACCACTCACCTTCCCTGACTCCACCCTCCATTCACAGACTGACGCTCGGCCACACCCCCGCTGCCACATACCCCCACCTTGAAGCTGACTCCCCCCCCGACGGGACAGGAAGTCCGCCACCACCATCTGCGCCCCCGGCCTGTGGACCACCTCGAATTTAAATGGCTGGAGTGCAAGATACCAACGGGTGATCCACACATTGGCATCCTTCATGCGGTGGAGCCACTGGAGGGGCGCGTGGTCCGAACAGAGGGTGAAAGGGCATCCCAGCAGGTAGTACCGGAGGGTGAGGACCGCCCACTTGATGGCTAGGCACTCTTTCTCTATCATGCTGTACCTGCCTTCCCGCATCGACAGCTTCCGACTAATGTACAGCATGGGACACTCCTCCCTCTCCACCTTCTGGGACAGAACGGCCCCCAGCCCTCTGTCCGACACGTTTGTCTGTAAAATAAAGGGGAGAGAAAAGTCAGGGGAGTGCAGCCTTTACCCTAGAGAAAGCCTGTTGGCATTGCTCCGTCCACTGGACCAGATCTAGTGTTCCCTTTTTAGTGAGATCCATCAGCGGGCTGGTGACGTACAAATAATTAGGTATGAACCTACGATAGTAGCCAGCCAACCCCAGGAACTGTCTCACCCCCTTTTTGGTCTTGGGCCTCGGGCAGGCCGCAATCGCTGCTGTCTTATTAATTTGGGGACGCACCTGCCCATGGCCTAAGTGGAAACCCAGATACCGTACTTCCACCCGCCCAATCTCACACTTCTTCGGGTTGGCTGTGAGACCCGCTCGCCTCAGCGACCTAAGGACGGGTATGCGTCAAATTTAGACATCGCATTGACTTTCCTATAGTCCACACAGAACCGGACCGACCCATTGGTCTTGGGGACCAGGACCACTGAGCTGCTGCAGTCACTGTGGGACTCCTTGATTATGCCCATTTCGAGCATGGCTTCAAGTTCATCCCGGACCACCTTTTTTTTGTGTTCAGGCAGGCGGTAAGGGTGGCTGCACACTACCACCCCCGGGGGCATCTCAATGTGGTCTTCTATGAGGTGGGTGTGGCCGGGCAGGGGTGAAAACACGTTGGAAAATTCTTTCTGCAACTGGGCTACCTCCGTGAGTTGGGTCGGGGAGAGGTGGTCTCCACAGGGGACCGAAGTGGTGGGCAATGTCAATTTTCTTTTTTGAACCTCCGGCCCCAGCTCCGCCTTCTCCGGAATTACTGACACCAATGCCACGGGGACCTCCTCATTCCAACGTTTTAATTGATTGAGGTGGTAAATTTGCAATGCCCCACCCCTGTCCGTTTGCCTCACCTCATAGTCGACATCCCCGACTCGCCATGTGACCTCGAAGGGCCCTTGCCACTTGGCGACCAATTTGGAGCTTGACGTGGGCAGTAATACGAGTATTTTGTCTCCCGGTGTGAACTCCCTAAGGTGCATGCCCCTGTGGTACAGTCGGACTTGACGTTCTTGCACCTGCCGCAAATTCTCCTGGGTTAAGTGCATGAGTGTGTGGAGTTTGGCGTGCAGGTCGAGAATGTATTGAATTTCGTTCTTACTAGGTGAAAGTCCCTCCTCCCAATTTTCAAGTAGCACGTCCAAAATGCCACGCGGCTTACACCCATATAATAATTCAAACGGTGAAAACCCTGTGGAGGCTTGCGGGACCTCTCATAGTGCAAATAACAGGGGCTCGAGCCAATTATACGCATCTTCACCTACAAACTTCCGAATTATATTTTTGAGAGTTCGATTAAACCGTTCTACTAAGCCATCCGTTTGTGGGTGATAGACACTGGTGCAGATAGGTTTAATCCCCAGTAACCCATACAGCTCGCTCAGTGTGCGTGACATGAATGTAGTGCCTTGGTCTGTCAGGATTTCTTTCGGAATCCCAACCCGAAGCGGAAGAGCACTTCTGCAATACTGTGTGCTGAGATATTGCGAAGAGGCACTGCTTCCGGGTATCACGTTGCATAGTCCACCAGAACTAAAATAAAGCGATATCCCCATGCTGACTGATCTAATGGCCCGACGAGATCCATTCCAATTCTTTCAAAAGGGGTCTCGATTAAAGGGAGAGGGTGCAAAGGCACTTTTGGAGTGGCCGCGGGATTTACTAATTGGCATTTGCGGCACGCCGCACACCACCGATGGACATCCCCGCGAATCCCTGACCAATAGAACTGGGCCATTATTCGGGCTAGTGTTTTATCCTGACCTAAGTGTCCAGCCATGAGATTAAAGTGAACCCGGCGGCTCTTTGGAATTAATAACTGCGTTATCTTTTCACCAGTTTGAGTGTCCTGCATCACTCGGTATAACCTATCCTTAATAATAGCAAAGTAGGGGAAGGCCGGCATTGCATTTGGCTGGAGAATTTGACCATCGATTACTCTCACTTGGTCAAATGCATGCAACAGAGTCCCGTCTTGCGACTGCTGTAACAGGAAATCCCCAAGGGAATCCCCGAGAGAGCGAGGAGGGATGGGGCGCTCCTCACTCCGCATACCACCCTGACGTGGTGCTGACGTAGACGGCTCTGTGACAGCTTCTCCTGCCAATGCTACTCCGGGGCTTTCCCCAGACGGATTACTGAAGGACCCACTCCTCACTATATGCGTCATTAACTCCTTAAAACCCGGCCAATCAGTCCCCAAAATCAGCGATGGTTAACCGCTGCCTTTACACTATGCTTTTCCCCTTGAAATAGAATGTGGATGGACACCAAATAGTAGTCGTGAACATCCCCGTGCACACACAACACCTTCACCACTCGTGCTCTCTCCAATGCCTCACCTTGCACTAGGCTTTGGTGGATTGAGGTCTGGTTACAGCCGGAATCCACCAAAGCCTGGTACGTATCCCCTTGGATACTTACTGGTATACGATACGCTCCAGCCTGATCGAGGGAGGTTTCTGGCGCATTGGGGACCCGGACCACCACGCCCACCTCCATCGCGGAGCACTGATGTTGGAGATGTCCTGGCTCCCCGCAGCGCCAGTACACTGGCCCAGGCTCTCCATCTGCACCGGTGTTACGGGCATCACTCACCTGGGGGGAGGAGACACAGACAAGGAAGGGGAAAACGGGAGGACACCACGGGTGCGCTGGGCCGGCTGGGGGGGAGCCGGCCCCCGCCTCTGTGGTGGGGGAATGGGGCAAGGACGGGAAGCAGAGGGAGAGAGAGAGAAGAGAGAGGAGAAGAGGAGACACGCCTTCCTGCCGTCGGAACTGCCACCATGTGGTCCTCTGCCAGCTCGATAGATTGGTCCAGCGATGCCGGGCGATGACACTGGACCCACTCCGCAGTTCCTTCCGGAAGTCGCGTGACGAATTGCTCCAATGTCACCAGGTTGATCACTCCCTCGGCGTTGCGGTCATCTGCCCTCAGCCACCGCCGGCAGGTGTCCAGGAGTTGTTGCCCGAACGCAAATAGTCGGCCGATCTCCTCCAAACACAGCGACCGGAAGTGCTGCTATTGCTGCTCCGGGGAGGATGGCTCCGCTGGAGGATGGCTCGTCGGAGGTCCGCATACATGAGCCGGCTGTCAGCGGGGAGCTGCAGCGCTGCCAGTTGCGCCTCACCTGTCAGCAGGGGGAGGAGGCGAGCAGCGCGCTGGTCAACCGGCCAACCCCATGCCTCCACTGCTTGCTCAAAGAGCACGAGGAAGGCTTCCGGATCGTCGTGCGGACCTGTCTTTGTTAGGGTGAGGTGGGGAGGGTCCGTTCCAGTGGCGGTCATGGGCCCCGCCGACGCTAGCAGGTGCCGGAATGCCTGACGGTCTTCTTGTTGGGCCAGCACCAAGGCTTTGAACCATTGTTCTTGCTCCTTCCGGAGGGAGACCAGCGCTTCGTGCTGGTTCTGCTGGGCTGTGGCGAGGGCATAGATCAAGTCCTTGAACGGCGAGGATTCCATGAGGCTGTTCCCTTCTGCACTCTCCTGGGTTTTGGCACCACTGTAGAAAGACTCTGATGTGAGTGGAGCACAGAAACACGGCAGGCGGTTGTCTCATCTCATTATCTCTAGCCGCTTTATCCTGTTCTACAGGGTCGCAGGCAAGCTGGAGCCTATCGCAGCTGACTATGGGCGAAAGGTGGGGTACACCCTGGACAAGTCGCCAGGTCATCACAGGGCTGACACATAGACACAGACAACCATTCACATTCACACCTACGGTCAATTTAGAGTCACCAGTTAACCTAACCTGCATGTCTTTGGACTGTGGGGGAAACTGGGGCACCCAGAGGAAACCCATGTGGACACAGGGAGAACATGCAAACTCCGCACAGAAAGGCCCTCGCCGGCCACGGGGCTCGAACCCAGACCTTCTTGCTATGAGGCGACAGTGCTAACCACTACACCACCGTGCCGCCTGGCAGGCGGTTGTTTGCGACTTAATTATTTTCTTTATTGCTGCTTTTCAGCACACAACTCAGACTCTCTCTCACAGCCACATACACACACAGGCTATGAGCAAGCCCTCAGTGCCGACCTCCCCTTCTCACTCTCCTTTTATAGGGCGCGGTCACTGGAGGAGACACACAAACACATGTTAATTGACAACAGGTGTAGTGACACGCCCACTCACCTTCTCTGACTCCGCCCTCCATTCACAGACTGATGCTTGGCCACGCCCCTGCTGCCACAGTATATTTTTCACAAAGACAGAAAAGTGGTGCATCTAGTACAACTTAACTGGTAGTTAAGGCTCACTCAGTATTTAGAGTCATTCTCCATGCCAAAACAAAGACACAAAGGCTATCTCCTAACAACCCATGGCCATAATATAACACTAGTACTATCCAGTTACCCAGGAAAACTGTTGTTTAGTTCACTGTTGTAATATGAAAGTGGAAGTAAACTTTCCATGAGAAAAGACATCCTCTCACTTTTTTCTATTTTCATGTTGACTGCCATCAAATCTTTCTGTAACATCTATAACATTTAGGGGTGGTGTGTCCCAAGATTTTAAAACAAATATTTGGATAAGTACACAAAGAGGTTCTTTGCAATCATCTGACTCATTCCCTGACTTCTCAAAATGACTCTGCTCTATTTTCAAAAGACTGTTAATGCCACTTCAATCAAGCTTTTATTTACTAAACTTCACAAATTAGTTTGGATTAATCAAGATGGAATTAAACCTCCATCCAATATCCCACAGACTGGGACACTATAGAAACTTCAGTATAACAAGTAACCAAAATCATCCATCTGTGACTGACTGTAACTTACTAAGAACACAGGGGCAGAAGTCATTCAGTTTAACTAATCACACTGTGTGTTTTTGAAACATCACAGCATATTTGTATTAGTGTACATCATCGGCCAGTTTGAGTATGCTTTTTTTGTTTTCTTTGAATGACTCTTCCCGTGGTTTTCTGTGTCACTGTATCCATGCATGGTTGGACGTTGAATGGCTCTTGCTGTGGTCAGGGCTATAAGAAGATTGGAATACGACTCTAGATCTTTGTAATGATAGGCCTTGCAAAAGCCATAGCACCTTTTGCTCTTTCTCGGTCTCTATTTTTTCTCCATCCTTTGCTACCTCTTTCTTTTTTTCAGCCACTCTCTTCATCGCTCTGTCTCATTCTTCCTCCCGTCATCATTTTCAAGTATGTGGTGTTCACAATAACAGGGAGTGAGTGGGCAAGATGGTTTTCTCTGTCCCCGAGCTACCCCCCTCCCTGACCCACAACCACACTTGTTTCTTTCATCTCTATGTTTTCCCTCTTTTATCTTAATGCCTGTCTTTCTTTCCTGCTCTGGTCTTCTTTGGTTTTTCAGTAAAATAAATGGCGTGCTTTCACGACATAAATATATTTGTGTGTTATTTTCTTTCTTTTTCTCTATTCCAAACTATTTAATTGCTGCATTGGAGTGTGGCTTCCAACTCTGCTAAAGCATTTATGACGAAGACCAACAATTGTCTCCATCCAGTCTCTTTTTCCGTTTATTCTTTATCCTCAGACAATTGTCTCCATCTTCTCTTTGTTCCCAATGCTTATTATTCCTTTTCCATGTGACCTATTCCTCCCTTATCTTTTTGTCCTTACCTCCCTCTTTTTCTCTTGTTCACTCCATTGGTCTTTATGGAAAATAGCATTCGCTCTGACTGTATAACACCAAACTGCCCTCGGTCATAAATAAGCTCAGACACCAGAGACCATTCATGCAGGGAATGTAGCTCAAATATTCAAATGATATCTTCCAAACAATTACATATTCACTGATTTAAAATAGGAGATACTGTGACTGGTATTTTCTGCAGGTTTATTGGTTTTATGGCATAAAGAAGTGCTATGTAAAAAAGTAAGACATCTGCTAGAGAAGCACTATATGCAGCACAATGCTGTAGTATTGCACTGGTGTGCGTGTGTGTAGCCCCTTTTATAAAATGTCCAAATGCAGAATGGGGTTCTGTGTTGTTCTGCCTCTGAGCCAGAACAATTGGTAGTAACAGAGTCAGAATCCACGTCTGCATAAAAGGTCCAGCTGGCATGGCGGGACAGAAGGTGTGATGTTTTTGACATTGACATTCTTCTTTCTGAGACCAGCACAAATCCAAATATCTCCGTCTACAGCATCTGAGGTCCACTCGGCTTTCTGCCTCAAATTACCTCCTACTTCTCTTCACTTTCTTCTCAACATATTTCTGATCACACAAACACATTACTTGCACGAGTCCCTCCATTCGTCTCTTCCTCGTTACCTTTCACTCTGATTCTCTCTCTCTCTCTCTCTCTCTCTCTCTCTCTCTCTCTCTTCATTTGTGAACATAGTTTTCTGTAACACCTTTTTTTTTTCCTGAAATGCCAACTCGGCTAAAGAACACAAACACGTTATAGCCTATATATTGGCTTTTGAGAAATTATTTAATGGAAGTGATTACACGGTGCATATGATGCTCAGCAACTTTGCTTGTGTTTAAAGAATGGTGTCAATGTGCTCGGCTAACAAAAGCACCTCAACACTCAGTTCACCCACTGTTTTTTTTTTTTTAGTAATGGCGGTATGCTTGGGGTATTTATATTCTGACACGCAGATATGTCACCCTAGACACTGATGCTCCATTGTGACACGTCACACCTCTGGTTGCAGAACATGGCTTGCATTGTAAAAACACATGTTGACACGGTCATGCTGAGTTTATTTGGTTCAGTGTAAACAACCGAAGGTGGAATATTAATCTGTCGTCTTAATGCCAATATTGCAGAATATTTGTGTAAAAAGGGCTGGTGTGTGTGTGTATACTGGTACTTGTTACATATTGAGGACCATAACGCGGTTTTTACCAACAGGGTTAGGACATTTTTGGGAAGTGAGGATGTTTTGGCAGGTCCTCACTTCTTCAAAAGGCTGTTTAAAGGTTAAAGTGCATATCCTGGACCAATTTCGTTTTTTTTTTATATGGAAGTATGTCCCTTTACACACTCATCCAGAAGGGTAATTTTGCACAAGGCCATCTGTCTACAGCAGAAAAAAATAAAATAACAAAATGCGTCTGGAAAAATCCCAAGGGAGTCTGGAGCCAGATTCGTGACGTCATCTGCGGAAGCGCCAGCAGGCTGCGCAAGCTTTGCACGGTTTCAGTGCACAACCTGTGTAGACCAAGCGCTCCCATTTCTCTCTCATTGTCCGGTCTTTTGGAAAATGATGAGTACTAATCCCATCAAGATTGGTGTTGCTACACCCTCCTACGCTACATCTGTTAACCATTTTAATAATTACGCGATAATGTTGAAGCAATTTGCAGAAAACCACCAGGTCGTTTTCTCATAAACAAACCAGCGCTGACGTAGGATTCAGAGGGAGGCGTCCTGCACGCGACGTCACGAAAATCAATGTTTGCCGGGAAATCCAAATGCCAAGTTTTTTCAGAGGCGGACCAATTCACCTCAAATGGCTTGATTTCAACTGAATTTTTCTGGTATTGCACAAGGTAAAAAAATTGTGCAAAATGTGACAGATATTTGACCAAAGTTTAATATAAAATAGGAGAATTACATTGATGTTGCTCCTGAATTTACCCATGATATGCACTTTAAGAGTTAGGTTTTAGGGTTCAGGTTAGAATGAGGTTTGGGTTAGGTATTTAGTTGTGATGGTTAGGGTTACAGTAAGGGGCTAGGGAATGCATTATGTCAATGAGTGTCCCCACAAAGACAGTACAATAATATGTGTATGTGTCTTTATTTGTGTGTTTTCAGGCCTGTGCCCCACTTTGGTCTCAGGAGTGTGGTACATCTCTCTTCAGCACGGGGATCTGTGCGTCTGTCGACAATGACCTGGAAACCAAAGAGACCATCGCTCCCACAGCACAGAGTGAGAATGACTTGTACAATTTAAACAAAAATGTGTAAAACAAACACAAACAAGAAAAAAAAAAAGCTCTGGCCTTATAGAGAATCAGTGTTACTGACCTCTACAGCGACTTCAATAAATTCAGAAACAGCTAAATTAATTATAAGGTTTGATTGTAATGGATGTTTGCTTGTGTTTCAGGATGCACTACCTACATGGACATAGTAATAGTTCTGGATGGTTCTAACAGTATCTACCCTTGGTCTGAGGTGCAGAACTTCCTCAAGAACATCCTCAGCAAGTTCCACATTAGCCCGGAGCAGATGCAGGTGTGTGTGGGTTAAGGTAGACTTTAGTCTGTTCTATAACTTTGTTTTTCTGGGTCTACCTGTAGAGCTGGGTGTTAAAGGTCATAGGCAATGGTCGGAGGTGAAATGTAGAATATCAACTTTATTGTCTAGAAGAACGACCCAAAAAGCGAATTAAATCTTCCCGGTGTCTAATTTCATCTCATCTCATCTCATTATCTGTAGCCACTTTATCCTGTTCTACAGGGTCGCAGGCGAGCTGGAGTCTATCCCAGCTGACTACGGGCGAAAGGCGGGGTACACCCTGGACAAGCCGCCAGGTCATCACAGGGCTGACACATAGACACAGACAACCATTCACACTCACATTCACACCTACGGTCAATTTAGAGGCACCAGTTAACCTAACCTGCATGTCTTTGGACTGTGGGGGAAACCGGAGCACCCGGAGGAAACCCACGCAGACACGGGGAGAACATGCAAACTCCACACAGAAAGGCCCTCGCCGGCCACGGGGCTCGAACCCGGACCTTCTTGCTGTGAGGCGACAGCACTAACCACTACACCACCGTGCCGTCCTGGTGTCTAATTTGTACCCTAAAATTGAATAAAATGTTTAAAATATCCTGTTTTGCCCAATTTCCGAAGGTTTGTTTACATCTCACTAATGCGCACTTTCACAGCCAGGGGGCCGTCGTCGTGACGTCATTTAAGCCAAACAGACCGGGAGCAGCTCTGTGTTTACTTGTGAACCGAGCACGCGTTTAGGAGGTTCATTTATTTAACCACTTTCTAAATATACTTTTTTTTTTTTTTTTCTGGAGAGAAACATACAGGGCTAATTTTCAACAATTCAATAACAACATATACCAGGACATTTAATGGGGTTCCCCACTGATGCGCACAGGGGCACACACACACACAATCCCTATAATAGAACACGGATTCGTTTATAATGCTAATATAATTTATTGCTAATATTAATACAAGCATTATACTATTTATAGCCTACTCTAAACATACACACAAACATTAATCATGTTAGTCAATAGCATGTTAGCAGGTAGCCATTGCAAATCAACTTCAACTTAGTGGCCACTTTATTAGGAACACGTGTGTAAACCTATGCACAGACATTGAGCATGTCAGCCATTGTCATGTTCGCAGGCTAGCAGTTAGCATGTTAGCTGTGACTAATCAACTTCAACTTAATGGCCACATTATTAGGAACACATGTGTCTGTATAAACACGCACATACATTTAGCATGCAAATGGAATGTGAACCGTTAGCATGTAAGCATGCCCGCAGGTATCATTTTAGTGGTGACAAATTTAGCTTAGTGGCTACTTCATTAGGAACACTTGCGTTCAGACATACATACACACACACACACACACACAGACATTTATCATGTTAGTCAATAGCATGTTAGCATGCTGGCAGGTAGCCATGATAGGGTGACCAGACGTCCCGGTTTTACCGGGACAGTCCCGATTTGGGGTTGTGTGTCCCGAGTCCCGACAAAAGTCTGTCGGGGCACGGATATGTCCCGGTTTTCGCCACTCGCGACGTTTGCGACTGAGCAGCGTGGGAATCATTAGCGGAGAAATGTCTGCATTTACTATTTTGGTGAATTGACAGGAATCGCAAACTTTCCTGGTTACTGCCCCCTGGCCCTGTGGCATGGGTTTTTATTTAGCCGCATTATTCCAGACAACAGAACATGTTGCCATGCAACAATAAAATAAACATTAACTGGCGCGAATGTTCTTTGTCTAGCAGCTAGCAGCAGTAATGCCGCAGCAATTATGCCGAAAAGAAAATGTACCTTTTCCAAAGATTTACAGGGCACCTACCCCTTCCTCCGAGAGGTGCAGAACAATGCGCACGAAGCCTACTGCACACACTGTAAGTGTTTTGTTCCTGTACTGAGTTGGGTAGCCTATGCTGCAAATGCTGTGCGCTCCTGTGGGGGCTTTCCTCGGGCTGTCGCCCCTCTCCTCCTTTATTGCTGAAGCCGCGAGAGGCCCTTCATATAATCTTTTTTTTATTCACCTTGTTATCCCGAGATAACGACATAATTAATTCAGGATCTTGAGAAAACAACACAACTAATTTGAGATCTCGAGAAAACAAAACCGTTATTCCGAGATCTCGAGAAAACAAAGCAATTATTTCATGATCTCAGCTGGATCACTGTATCTCCGTCGGTAGAGACGAAGCCGGGCCAGTCTTCTGCGGAGGTGCTGCGGACTAATTTTGAAATGATCCCTTATTAAAAGACTTAATGCAATCTCTCCCTGTGTCAACCCCTGATCAAAATATTGCCTTATTAGGTGATCGATTATTCCAGACATTCTAATGACCAAAGTTGCGTCTATACAGAATGAGAAATAGCCCCAAAGTCAGCATATCACAAGTCTCTTGGCGCACCTAAATGAACCATTTCTCAGCTGTTTACTCAAGATCTTGGAATAATTGTTTTGTTTTCTCGAGATCTCGAAATAACGGTTTTGTTTTCTCGAGATCTCGAAATAACGGTTTTGTTTTCTCGAGATCTCGAAATAATGGTTTTGTTTTCTCGAGATCTCGAAATAACGGTTTTGTTTTCTCGAGATCTCGAATTAGTTGTGTTGTTTTCTCGAGATCCTGAATTAATTATGTTGTTATCTCGGGATAACAAGGTGAATAAAAAAAAGGATTATATGAAGGGCCTCTCTCGGCTTGCGTAGTAGATATTCTCAAATCACTTGTCTCTTTTTTGTTTCTGTTTAACATACCATTCTGACAGTTTGGCCATATTGCTGTGTTGAACAGCTTGTTGCAGCTTCCATTAAAGTGTTCACTTTCGTACACGTCTTCTTGCTTTATTCATTCAGTTGTGGGGAATGGTTAGTAAGGTTGATTCTGACCTAGGCTATGTTGAGGTCACATAATTATCTACTTTTTAAGTTCATGCTATAGTGCATACAATTTTAGAGATATAGCCTACATGTGCATATGCATTCTTCTTGGTGTTCTCACAAACAGGTGGAATAAATCAGTTTAAATTTGGCCTATGGACATAGCCTGGCCTATTCTCAGCCATTACAAAATCTGTTGTCTGACCATAATTTAACTGATCTGTATACCACTATGCTACTAGATAACAAAATGCCTGTTTGTTTTATTTCATGTGAGATGTTGATAAATGTGAGCTTCAACAAAATGATAAGAGCACCTCTCTGAGTGTCACGTTTACGCAAAAAAAAGGTGTGCGTGCACGAGCATGGTCGCGCGCAAAAGTGTCCCGGTTTCAGACTAGGGAAATCTGGTCACCCTAACCCATGACAAACTATCCCTTTTGTCTCATTTACACAATGATTGTCCAGGATCCCTCAGGATTCTTTACTTGAAAAATTGCAAGCAAAGGTAAAAATGTTTATCTCCAATCTTCTCCTTTTTGCTTGAGCGTTGCTGGCTCGTTTCTTCTTTGACTGCTTGCTTTTGTGCTCGAATTTTGTTGGAACAGCGTTAGGTTTGAGCCTTCTCTGTCCAACACTGACACCTAAACTCTCCAACAGATGGGGATTCTTCAAAAATGAATCCTCCTCAAAGTGATCGGAGCACAGAGCGGCGTATTTACCCGGCTGCCAACCCTCTCGCTTCACACGCACAATCCACTCTCTCTGCCTCTTCGCCTCTTTTGGAAAACGGTAAAAACTTCTTCCTGAACCGGTCCCGTTGTTACAGTTCAGTGCACAACAATAAGGCATGGGTTTTTTTGGAAATTCCCGAACGCACTTCTGCACTCAAGCCGAACGGCAATGAAAATACACGGAAGCGGACTCAACTCAAGCGGTTTGTTTGGCTTAAATGACGTCACGCGCCAAGTGGTCACGGAAATAGCCGACAGAAATTCGCCACGATCCACGCTAACTTCACACATCACATCACATTATCTCTAGCCGCTTTATCCTTCTACAGGGTCGCAGGCAAGCTGGAGCCTATCCCAGCTGACTACGGGCGAAAGGCGGGGTACACCCTGGACAAGTCGCCAGGTCATCACAGGGCTGACACATAGACAACCATTCACACTCACATTCACACCTACGCTCAATTTAGAGTCACCAGTTAACCTAACCTGCATGTCTTTGGACTGTGTGGGAAACCGGAGCACCCGGAGGAAACCCACGCGGACACGGGGAGAACATGCAAACTCCACACAGAAAGGCCCTCGCCGGCCCCGGGGCTCGAACCCAGGACCTTCTTGCTGTGAGGCGACAGCGCTAACCACTACACCACCGTGCCGCCCCACGCTAACTTATTTTAATTATTACTTATTAACAATACTTCTTGGAACCAGAAGAAAATTACAGAGGGTTTTTTTAACATGTAAAGTTTCAAATGTGTATAAAATTAAAACCGTTGCCTATGAGCTTTAAGAGCACAGCAGTGCAAAATGTCATGTATTCCCTGTTCTAATGCACCTCATTCAATGAATCCTAGTTAGCCAACTTCGCTGTACAGTGAAGTCAGAGACACTGTCAGGAAAAGAACAGTTCGCTGATTAAAATATGAATGGGGTAACGTCCAATAGTGTAAAAAAGGTTGATGTAACAGGACGTCATATAGGTTAATAACAAAAAGCGCTAATTGCTTTCTTGATCAAACTATTAAATCAAATTCTCATGTTGACACAAGCACAGAATTAGGATACTTTGCAAAAGTCCAGACCGGGTTTTGATAACAACAAAAGTCCTCGTCATAACTCTTATCCTGTCCAGTAGATACAGGTATTATAGAGATAATGCAGCTAGATATTACAAATACTGAGAAAATGCATATATGCTACATCTGTGAAGACAAAGCAGGCTATGCATAAGTTCCTTATTTTAAAACTCAGTGGCTATAACACCAGGTAATACAGTAGATTACATAAGTATTCACCCCCTTAAGCTTTTCCACATTTTGTAAATGTACATCCTGGAACTGAAATTAACTTAATGGGATTATGTCATTAATCTACTCAAAATACCAAAATAACCCATGATAACGAAAAAAAGAGGGGGAGGGGCAATATAGTTCTCGTCTGGATAGTACTTATGCAAGCCACTGTACATCCTTAGCTCTCTCTCCCGTGTGTGTGTGTGAGTCTCTCTGTGTGCGTCACAACATGGCGGCAGGAACGAACGCCACTGCACCACACTAGACGCGTCCTCACCCGTCGTAACTGCCGGCGAAAACGCAGGGAAATTTAAACTGTAAGACTCGGTACCACTGGGCCAGTCTAAAGCTGCAAGGGAAATTGGCGGGTTTAGCCTTTGCAGATCATGCGTTGTCACACTCTGTGCTCTCTAACTGCTCCGTTGGTGAGGACATATTAATGTTTACCATCAAAGCCCGCCTCCAAGTCCTCCCAACGAAGTATAACTTGGCCACCTGGTATCCCCATAATCATGACCCACACTGCATCCTTCACTGTTCTACTAGGGAAAATGAAACAACTGCCCATATCTTTAATGGCTGTAGTTTTTATAAAGGACTCTACATTGTGAGGCGGCACGGTGGTGTAGTGGTTAGCGCTGTCGCCTCACAGCAAGAAGGTCCGGGTTCGAGCCCCGTGGCCGGCGAGGGCCTTTCTGTGCGGAGTTTGCATGTTCTCCCCGTGTCCACGTGGGTTTCCTCCGGGTGCTCCGGTTTCCCCCACAGTCCAAAGACATGTAGGTTAGGTTAACTGGTGACTCTAAATTGACCGTAGGTGTGAATGTGAGTGTGAATGGTTGTCTGTGTCTATGTGTCAGCTCTGTGATGACCTGGCGACTTGTCCAGGGTGTACCCCGCCTTTTGCCCGTAGTCAGCTGGGATAGGCTCCAGCTTGCCTGCGACCCTGTAGAACAGGATAAAGCGGCTAGAGATAATGAGATGAGATGAGATGAGACTCTACATTGTAAGACACGACCGACTGGTTGACCTGATCTCAGAGAGCATTAAAGACATTCTAGATGCAACTACAAATATGCATAAACACAGTGCGGTGCAGATCAACTGGTTTAATACAGAAAATCATGAGAATGTTCAATTGGATAATCTCCCAAACACTCCAGATATTACCATCATTGTTGAAATAGGCTGCTCTTTTGATTTATATATGGACACTTGTTTTAATGCCAAAATGTTGAAGTACCAGCCACTTCTTGAATCAATCATGGGTCCTGGGTATAACTGCAAATTAATTGTTCTTGTATTTGGGAGCCTTGGACATATACATAAACTGGTCATGCGAGACTTGCAATTGTGTGGATTATGCAAAACAAGCGCGAAGAGACTGGCCAGATACTGTTCAATTTCTGCCATAATAGGAAGCTTGTCCATTTGGAGACGGAGATGTCATATTTATCCATAGAGACTACTGGACTTATTATTTTTATATGATCACACTTGCCAATCTGCAGAATATTTCCAATAATGTTTGGATTTGTAATCCTTCCCTGTGCGACGATCCAAATAAAAGTATTAATGTGTGTGTGAGCTACAGCCCCAGGCCCATCTTCAAAGAAGAAAAGAGCCCAGAGTGAAACAGAGCTGGCAAATTCTGAGAAATAAATGGTCATGTTAAAATGAATAAAAAGCTGCGGTTTTTGTTGTGGAAAACGAGGTGGGAACAAAAGTTAGAGCTTATGAATGTGTGTGCATGTGTGTTTGTTATGTACATATGTCACAGACAGACTGAAACCAAACATTGGTTAAGTGTCCTTGTCAGTATGCCATGGCCTCTGAGTAAGGGCAGTAGTAACCAAGCCATGCGCATGTTTCTTCAAAGGCAGTAGACTGTGCGAGAGCAAGCAGGGGTAAACGGAACAGCTTCTGCTTTGTCGGACTTTCCTTATCCTGGCACCAGTGTGAATTTTTAAGGTGTTTGGTTTGGTATGCTGGAGTGAGAAGAGGTTGTGCGGTCACACTGACCTGTACATACTGCCTGGAGACTAGCATGCACACTCAGCACTAAAGTTCACTTTAACTGACATTTTGTTTCTGTGTGTCTGTGTTTGTTTTTGTCTCAGGTGGGTATCTTGCAGTACGGCGAGATTGCAGTTCATGAGTGGTCCCTTAAGGACTATCAGACGACAGAGGAAGTGGTGGAAGCTGCCAAGAACATCAATCGACAGGAAGGGCGAGAGACTCGCACCGCATACGCCATACAGATGGCCTGGTACGACTGCCAGTCATTCTCTCCTATCGTTCTCAGCATCTCTCGATTTTAGTACTATATTTTCTTTCTTGTTTCTCTTTCATTTTCTTATGTGTCAAGTCCGTTTTCTTCTCAGAACCAGTGTTTTGTGTTTTCATGTGGAACCGGAGCACTCAATAGTACCTTTGTCGTTGAGTCAGTGCCTCTAAAGAACACATTCCGGGAGCTGTAACACTATAGCTACCCCAGAGACCTACACAAACGTGCAGGGACCACAGTCACGTTTTTCTATTTAAGTTATCGTACTTCTCTTTTCTTATTTATTGTTAGTCCTCCTTTATCCGTATCTATCATTCTTTCCCTCCCTTTATTTCAACAGTTATTAGACCCAAAAGAACAAATCTAACTCATGCCACCAGACCTTACATCCGTTTTGTCTGCAGGAAGCATGACTAATTTTATTCCCGTTTCATTTGACATAACCAGATTTCATCTGACATAAAAGAGGCATGTCCATGCAGTTTCCACTGTAATCCAGGTAGTGATTTCATGAACCCACTCGGCATTTTTTCACTCAGGGTACACATTTGGAGAAATAAGATGTTATGCAGGTGTATTTAAAAAAAAATATGTCAAGTTTCTTGTATTAAACTTATATGTTTACATTAGTGTCATCGGATCACCACAGAGAACACTTTTTAAATTTTGTTTCCATGTTGATTCTTTCATTTTTTTATGCCTTTTTGGTCCATTTTAGGGCTGTTTTGGCATGTTATACTGTTCCACTGTACATTGAACTATATAACATCATACAAAATCCCACATTTCTAGTGCATTTTGTGGTATAAGATTGATATGAAATTATGATGTAGTATCTCTGCTTAATTTAATATATGCATATAAAAGAGTCATTTATCACCTGGCAAAAATTTTTCAGTTCTTTAATAACGTGTTCGTCGTTATGCCAAATGACGTTTTTGGTCAGCGTTCTCAAAAAGGAACCCAAAAATTCAATCACTGATTCTTTTAATGGTATCCATTTTGGTAGTTTCAATCTCTATATATGTAGGAATAATCTCATTATCTGTAGCCGCTTTATCCTGTTCTACAGGGTCGCAGGCAAGCTGGAGCCTATCCCAGCTGACTACGGGCGAAAGGCGGGGTACACGCTGGACAAGTCGCCAGGTCATCACAGGGCTGACACATAGACACAGACAACCATTCACACTCACATTCACACCTACGGTCAATTTAGAGTCACCAGTTAACCTAACCTGCATGTCTTTGGACTGTGGGGGAAACTGGAGCACCCGGAGGGAACCCACGCGGACACGGGGAGAACATGCAAACCCCGCACAGAAAGGCCCTCGCCGGCCACGGGGCTCGAACCCGGACCTTCTTGCTGTGAGGCGACAGCGCTAACCACTACACCACCGTGCCGCCCTGTAGGAATAATGCACAGAAAAAATGTGTTGACTGTAAGGCACCGACACCTTTCAGCGTTCATTGAAAATGTTCACTGGGACAATGGAAAAAGCAATGTAGTCTCTGTAGCCCTCTCTAAACTCGGGGTTTAGTCAGGGTTAAAGAATTTCCCATAATGTTTTTATAATTACCACGAGAAGTAAAGGTATAAAAATGCCTTTAGTCATTACAGACTTGAAGTAGTTGCACTGAGTAGTGGTTTAATTGAGAAATGTAGTCTCCGTAGCCCCCAATTCTTCGTTAGGCGTTTCTTCATTAGACAAGATATTTTGATTCTGTGCTCATTGCCATACACATTTTTTTTATTTAAGTTAAAGCTATCATTAAAATGTTCTACAACCTGAAATAAATCTTTTAACATGTCAACTGCATATACACTACTACCGTTCAAAAGTTTGGGGTCACCCAGACAATTTTGTGTTTTCCATGAAAAGTCACACTTTTATTTACCACCATAAGTTGTAAAATGAATAGAAAATATAGTCGAGACATTTTTCTGGCCATTTTGAGCATTTAATCGACCCCACAAATGTGATGCTCCAGAAACTCAATCTGCTCAAAGGAAGGTCAGTTTTATAGCTTCTCTAAAGAGCTCAACTGTTTTCAGCTGTGCTAACATGATTGTACAAGGGTTTTCTAATCATCCATTAGCCTTCTGAGGCAATGAGCAAACACATTGTACCATTAGAACACTGGAGTGAGAGTTGCTGGAAATGGGCCTCTATACACCTATGGAGATATTGCACCAAAAACCAGACATTTGCAGCTAGAATAGTCATTTACCACATTAGCAATGGATAGAGTGGATTTCTGATTAGTTTAAAGTGATCTTCATTGAAAAGAACAGTGCTTTTCTTTCAAAAATAAGGACATTTCAAAGTGACCCCAAACTTTTGAACGGTAGTGTATAACACAGGCACATACACTGGTGTAGTCTCTGTAGCCCCCACCAATTCACCGAAACGGTGGTCTTGATCAACAGGCCATATCTTCTGAATCAGATGAGGATACCTTATGAAATTTTCACACTGTAATATTAAGATAATGTGGAAACAAAATGCACTAACTAAAAATCTGAAAATCAAACTTTCAAAAAATGACCATTTTGGAACAGAAGTGTGTACCCTGAGTGAAAAAATGCCGACTATATCTTTGGACTAACAGAGCCATGTCAGTTAACTGCAGACTTGCTGTCAGCCATGCTTATTATATCAGGCTATATAAGGCATTTAATGTTGCAGCAACTTCTGTATAATGCACACAGTTTGGGCAAAACTTCAGTCCATTTTTTTTAAATGTTCTGCATACTAGCAATGCTGTGGTTTTCTACATTTTGTGAGGTTTTTTTTCCCCAAATGCAGAGTCAGTGAGATCGCTGCCATTACCAACCACTGCTTTATCCAAGAGCATTTTCATAATTTCTTTTCGCAGAGCTTGAGGAGGGGTACAAAAGTCTAGAGTTAGGGGTACCGCAGTTACTGTAAAGCAAAGTTTTCCCATCATGGCTAATTGGAAAGGTCATTTATAATCCCTGCATCTCCACGGTGTGAACAACCAGACATGTATTACATGCTTTATATCTTGTTTTAGCTCTGACCTGTTGCTTTGTTGCAATTTTGTTAGTGTGTGTTTAGTACATGTTAGTCTGTATTGATGTGTGTATGCTATCATTTTGTTAGTCTTTTACCATTTTTAACACGTCACACATTAGCCAGGTTTTCTCTTAGATAAGAACAGTACATAAGAACAGTTTTAGTACAATGTTCTTTCATGTTCCGAGTCCCTGATTGTTAAGGTGTATGGCGGAAATCATGAATTTGTGTTATACCGTATAATTGTGTATTTATTAACAGAACTCAACAACTGCCCCTAGCTTTCTGTTATGTGAGTTTCAAGTCAACAATTTTTCTTTTCTGTTCTCAGTGCAGGAAAACGTGTGCTACTAATGCAATAGATAAAGATTAGTTTGAAAACTTAATCATTTTTACAGTAATGGAACCAGCTACCCAACTAACTTAAAAAAACAACAACAAAACAATAGTTAATATCCAAAGCACACCATCATCTACACTGTCAGAAACAGGGGCACAGTCGGAGTCCATTTCTGTCCCCCAAGGTACAGTCCACACTCATGTACCCCTAAGGCTCATTATTAGACCTCAAGGTAACGATATGTTCCTTTTTAGGGCCAAAAAGGTGCATACATGTTCCCAAGCAGTAAATAAAGGGTGCAAATAAGTACCTTAGAGGGTACTTCCCCAGTGACAAGCCATTGTACGCCTGTATTTTGTTTTCTGAGAGTGTATTAAACCTAATATACAATATGTATTTAATCTATTTCATGTTACTTTCATAAGACAACTATTGACTATGAGTGAAAGGAATAGAATTATACCAACCCATTTACAGCGCCCTCCACAATTATTCGCACCCCTCGTTAAGATATGTTCTTAGGCTTCTAATAAATTAATTAAAAATAATAATAATAATAATATAGGACAACAATGCAAAAAAAGAAAAATCCAACCTTTAATTCAAGTGCATTTATTCAGTGGGAAAAAAAATCCCACATTTAAGAAATAATTCTTTTACATGAAATCATGTGTGCCACAATTATAGGCACCCTTGATGTTAATACTTTGTACAGCCCCCTTTTGCCAACAAGACAGCACTTAATCTTCTCCTATAACATTTCACAAGATGGGAGAATACAGAGAGAGGGATCTTCGACCATTCCTCTTTGCACAATCTCTCTAAATCATCCAGAGTCCTGGGTCTTCTCCTATGCACTCTCCTCTTCAGCTCACCCCACAGGTTTTCAATTGGGTTGAGGTCTGGGGACTGAGATGGCCATGGGAGGAGCTTGATTTTGTGTCTGGTGAACCATTTTTGTGTAGATTTGGCCACATGTTTAGGGTCATTATCTTGCTGAAAGACCCAATGACGACCCATCTTCAGCTTTCGGGCAGAGGCCACCAGATTTTGATTTAAAATGTTCTGGTATTTCAAAGAGTTCATGATGCCATGCACCCTAACAAGGTTCCCAGGGCCTTTGGAAGAGAAACAGGCCGACAGCATCACCGATCCTCCCCCATACTTCAGTGGGCATGAGGTGCTTTTCCGCATACTCATCTTTTGTGTTACGCCAGACCCACTTTGAGTGTTTGTTGCCAAAAAGCTGTATCTTGGTCTCATCTGACCAAAGCACACAGTCCCAGTTGAAGTCCCAGTACCGTTTAGCGAACTCCAGACGTTTACGTTTATGCTTGTAAGTGAGAAAAGGCTTTTTCGGTGCATGCCTCCCAAACAGCTTGTTGGCATGTAGATAGCGCCTGATGGTTGTTATGGAGACTTTGTGACCCCAAGATGCTACTCTTTGATGCAATTCTCTAACAGTGAGCTTTGGAGAACTTTTTACTTCTCTAACCATCCTCCTCACTGTGCGTGGTGGCAAGATAAACTTGCATCCTCGTCCAGGCTTGTTTGCCACTGTTCCAGTTGTTTTAAATTTCTTGATGGTTCCTCTGACTGTAGATCTGGGCAGGTGTAGGCGAGTGGCTATTTTCTTGTAGCCGTTGCCTGACTTATGAAGGTCGACACACATCTGCCTTACTTGAATGGTGTGTTCTCTTGTCTTTCCCATGTTGAAGAGTGGATAAGAGAAATAGGCCTCTGTGTCACATTATATTTATACCCCAGGGAAACAGGATGTGATGAATTACTAATTAAAGGTTCCTAGATACTCTGATCAACTTGATAAACTACAGTAGAAATGACAGAAATGCTTCAATTACATTTATTTTCTAGGAATTGGTATGGGTGCCAATAATTGTGGAACAGGTGATTTTATGAAAAATAATTATTTCTTAGTCAGGGATTTTTTAATTCACTTGAGTTAAAGGTTACATTTTTCTACAATTTTCAGTGTGAGATTATGCTTCTGCAATAAAAATTGAATTTATTTTAAGGCTCTTAACACGCCTTAACGAGGGGTGCCAATAATTGTGGAGGGCACTGTAGATTTAAATTTTTCATATTAGTATTTAATGACACTAGATTTCTTCTTCTTCTTTCTCTGTTGATGAAGTATTAACATTAGTAAGGTGAGGTGGGTCAGCAGGCTGTAATAATATTAATGTTTGCTGTTGTTGAGGGAGGACCAGAGGGTAAGAAGATGCTAGGTCAGCATAGCTGCAGGTGTGGTTACTGTACTGCGGACTTAGCTTTAGCCTCTGCAGCTGTTGAAACACACACACACACACACACACACACGCGCGCGCGCGCATGTGCGTTTGCATGAATATATACACACACACTGCAAAAAATGGCCTTTCAAAAATAAGAAATAAAAGATTAAAACAAAGCATATTTGCTTGAATCAGGTGAAAAAAATCTGCCAGTGGAACTAGTCAAACTTGACTTGGTAAGATTTCTTAAACTAAGATGAAAAATCTAACCTGTTTTTAGATTAAATAATTCCAAAATAAGGTTGGGGAACTTATGCGAGATCTGATTAACTCAAAATAATCAAAATAGTTCTTATAACAAGATCGTACTTCTTACATTTAGCCATTCAAGTCATTTTTATTTATTTCATTTTAAGGGTATTTCACTTAAATTCATGACAAAGTCTTAGCAGTAAAAACTGAATTTAAGATAAATATACTAATATTAGGATTGTTAAATTCTACAACTAAGCATTGCTAGCTTAAAAGATTCTCCTTTTGTGACCTCATCTCATCTCATTATCTCTAGCCGCTTTATCCTGTTCTACAGGGTCGCAGGCAAGCTGGAGCCTATCCCAGCTGACTACGGGCGAAAGGCGGGGTACACCCTGGACAAGTCGCCAGGTCATCACAGGGCTGACACATAGACACAGACAACCGTTCACACTCACATTCACACCTACGGTCAATTTAGAGTCACCAGTTAACCTAACCTGCATGTCTTTGGACTGTGGGGGAAACCGGAGCACCCGGAGGAAACCCACGCGGACACGGGGAGAACATGCAAACTCCACACAGAAAGGCCCTCGCCAGCCACGGGGCTCGAACCCGGACCTTCTTGCTGTGAGGCGACAGCGCTAACCACTACACCACCGTGCCGCCTCCTTTTGTGACCTGTAATTAGTAAAATACTCTAGATCTCTAGATATGAGACCAGAGACTATCTTGAATCAAGTTGACGACACGTGTAGCATTGCAACAAGTTTATTTTTTTTTCCCATTTCAGCATTCAAACATTAAAACATCTCTTAAGATTCCACTTCCCCAGGACCTCAGGCACCAAAAAAATAAATAAATAAATAAATAAATAAAGTCTACGCATTTTGACTTACAGTGTTTACACAACGCCAAAGCAACAGTGCATTTTGGGGGCACTGACTATTCATGTGTATGAGGGGTTTACAAGATCAGGCACAAAACAAACAAACAAACAAACAAACAAACAAACAAACAAAAACACTGAACTTAACTCACAGCATTCCAAAAAGACCTCACTAAAACGCCCTCCACTCACTCATAGCCTTTTTGAAGGCACTTGTCTGGTCTAGAGTATGTACAGCATCTAGAAGGAGCTCACTCTGAATTAGAGGTCTGCGCGGGACAGAATTTTCAGTCCCGCTCCTGCCCGCATTGTGCAGTCCCACCCGCTCCCGCAAAGAATTATGATTTTCAGTCCCGCTCCCGCCCGCGCCTGCCATATTTTGTCCCGCTACCGCCCGCAAATCCCGCATGATGCAGACGTTCGCGTTATTTCTCACGAAAGTTCTTGTCATTGTCTTGGGGAATTAAACATGCTGAGCTTAGCTGAGCTCTCCACTGACCGATCCTTCACCTAGCGCACGTAGCGAGGGTGCGCGTTGCCATGCGCAGCTGAGGCTTTACAGAGATACCCATTGTGAGCTTCACTAGAGGAGCTCTGCTCTTCTGCCATGATCAGAGATCTCAAACACGGAAGAGCGGAAAGGAATCGGAAACGTACGCGAGATTAGACCACTGTGGCAGTGGGGGCGTGGCCAAGCAGCAGTCTGTGAATGGAGGGAGGGGTCGGGGAAGGTAAGTGGCTAGGTCATTACACCTGATGTCAATTTGTGTGTGTTTGTTTGTTGCAGGGATGGAGTATAAAGGGAGGGGGAGAGGAGAGAAGAGGGATTCGCTCCCCGACCACAACACGTGTGTGTGTGTGAGTGAGTGAGTGAACGAGTGAAAGAAAGAAAGCTGAAAAGCTCAATAAAGTGAGTGGGTGTGAACATGAACTCTCGCCTGCCGTGCTTCTGTGCTCCACCCACATCGGGGATTACTACAGTGGTGCTGAAACCCGGGACGCACACCACTCACTTTATTGAGCTTTTCAGCTTTCACTCGTTCACTCACTCACTCACTCACTCACTCACACACACGTGTTGTGGTCGGGGAGCGAATCCCTCTTCTCTCCTCTCCCCCTCCCTTTATACTCCATCCCTGCAACAAACAAACACACATACACACACAAATTGACATCAGGTGTAATGACCTAGCCACTTACCTTCCCCGACCCCGCCCTCCATTCACAGACTGCTGCTTGGCCACGCCCCCGCTGCCACAACCACATCCGCAAATTTAGGCATCTTAAAATGTTTTTATTAATGCCAAATAAAATATCCAGCACAAATTATATATGATGGACATAAATTAATAATTTATAAATTTTATTTTAAACACGTTTTTAGTTAGCGGGACTGCAGCTTATCACCTCTCCCGCCCGCGCCTGCATTGTGCACTCCCCCTCCCGCCCGCACCCGCAATGAGCTTTCAAAATTTGTCCCGCGCCGCACTGCTTTGCGGCGGGTCCCGCGGGACTCCCGCGGGAGTGCAGGGCTCTACTCTGAATGACTGAGAAAACAGTCGCAGTAAACTTAGGATATGTAAGGTGGAGTTGAATTGTAATGAAAGATTCAAAGATTTCAGTAAAGTTCATTTATTCCTAAAACAAGCATACTTTGTTTTTTTTCTTGAAACAAGATGAACCACATTTGACAAATGTCCAAAATGTACTTACTTGTTTTAAAAAAAACTTTTTATTTTCAAAGGTGCTCCAAATAAGACTTTTTCAAGACATTTTGTCTATACAAGATTTTCGAGATGGACTGTCTAAAAACTAGCCTTTCTAGCTAAATGAGGTTTTGCTTGTTGGGCAATTATGTCTTATAATAAGGGTGGCTAGATGTTTTGACTTGAAAATAGACAAATAAACTTCCTAAGATTTTTATTTTTTGCAGTGCACACATACATTCTCACAATGTTTAACAATATTTCAGTTGTAGATCCATTCTAAAGGCAGATTATACAGTGTGTATTAAATGTCAAGCACACTAATTAATTCAAACATATTTTAAAGTGAAAGCAGCATGAGTGAAAACCACATTTCACCAGATGGAGCACTCTTTCAAGTCCTGTACTGGCTTTAAATAACACCAGTTAACAGTATCTTACTTTCTCCCACTTTCTCAATCTCCTTATACAACTCTCTGTAAAACTTCCAGCATCTAATCTAAGTAACACTGCATTTGTGCCATTTACATTCCTCAGTATTCATCATAAATGCAACATATTCGCAATTAAGACGTGCCTGCTCCCGGTCTCTGATTTAGCTAATTAATTGAATCCCTTACTACTCTGTGTATCATTCCTCTGATGTTTATACTGAGTACACAGCCTCTACGTATTTCTCACAACCACATCAGATGCCTCTTTTCCCTATATCTGATGTCATGAGCATGTTATTCCCATGCGGTGTCTGTGATATGAGCCTGCCATCCTATACCCACTCTTGGAAGTACTGTGAGGTCTTAATAATGATCCTTAACAGAAGGTTCTCCCTTTTATCCCCGTTTCTCCCCCTCCAGTATTTTTAATTGTCCCCCAATCTTTTATTGTATTCTATTTTATTAGGTCCTATTTCATTCTCCACTCTGTGATCTAGTTCTCTGTGTCGTCTGTCTCTTTTGCTTTCTCTCTGTATGTAATTAGACAGTAGGCTGCCGGGTGTTTTCTAACTTGGCTCCTCTTGCGGAGAGCCGCTGTGATATATATATATATATATATAGCGTAGATCTGGACTGCCTCCTGAAAATCACTGAGCTGACTAACAGTGAGGCCGCCACGCACTTTCCGCTTTAAGATGATGTTCAAGGTCACACAAACAGGATGGAATGTGCATTTACCATTTTGCAGAATTTTTTTATGGAGATTAGAAGTAATCAGAAAAAGACAGTTAAGCTTAGAAAGAGAGTCAGATTACCATTGATGTGCTGAAGAGAGTCACTTGAATTTGTCTTTTTTTTCCTCATTTTACTATTTAAATGAGAGCAAAGAAAAACTAACAATTTGTTAACATGTCCTTCAAACTTACACTTTACAGTACAGAGGCATTCAGTGCCGAAAGAGGAGCTAGAGATGGAGCCACTAAGGTGATGATTGTGGTGACAGATGGAGAGTCACATGATGGCGACGAGCTTGCTGATGCACTGGTCGAGTGCGAGCAGCGTAACATCACCAGATACGCCATTGCTGTGAGTGCACTTCACACATTTATACTCAACGCAAGCTACCAAGCATTCAGCTAATTTGACCTTGATATTGCTTTGACTATATACTCAAGCCCTTATTTTTATATCCCTGGATACTTCTGATTTTTGATCCTGAAAGGTCATTCGTTCGCTAAACTGACCATAATTGGCACTGATGTATTTCGAGCTTCAGCTGCACCCTGCTTTCCAGTTCTCCATTTCTCAGATCCACTGTAAAGGAGGAACTCAAGCCATTCTTTAAAAACAGTCTTAACCACTGGATTTCTCAGCAGACATGGATGAAAACAGAGTTCAGAAATAGCGCTAAAGACTTCTCCACCCCTGCACAAGCCCAGTGGGTGGGAGAGTGGTTGCAGCACCTCCCTAGTCTTTTACCAAAACCACAACACCGAGAAGAAGCAAGTTGTAGAAAAGCCTGACACGCTTTGGACGAAGGGATTTTTTGAGGAGGATTATGTGATCAAAGACAAATTGAGAAGTAGACACGAAATGTATTTAATTTGTTTTCAGTGCAACACTCCTTTCCTAAATCATCTGGTGCAGTGGCAGTGTAAATATACAGAAACAACACGCACCTTTTATTAGTTAAATAATCCCTCTTATAAAGCTCCATAATACTACTTAGTCTCAGCCTCTTGATGCCTTCAACACCGCTTATGATACATTATTCTACTATGTAGAGGACAGTCTTGGAAAGCTACAAAGGTCTATATTTTGCTGAACAGTTGTTTTTTTTTTTGTTTTACATTGTTATAAATTATATTCTCAGTGCAAAAAATCTTTGCATCCATAATGCCTTGATACAGCCTTGGCCACTTTTTGGTATTATCTCCACTGAGCGCACTCCATCCCCATGTTCATTGGAATATTCTTTTGTGCTTTATCTAATTCAAGACAGATATTGAGACTGCTACTGTTATCAAAAGAGTCATAATAAAGCTACAATTATTGAGGATTGTCAGGGTGCAAGCACTTAGAGATGCAATCGCAGGGAGAGCGAGTACATCACAAACTGCAAACTGAGCCAAATCGGGAAACTAGAATTGTAGTCAGGGACGGGCAAAGGTCAGTCGATCAGCAAACAGGATAACGCAGGAAAGATGAGAAGACAAAGTCGGAACTAAACGTAAACGGGGATCTTAACGGGAAGTCAGCCAGACATCAACCGGCTCGGTAAAGTCAAGTACAGGGACACAGAACAATACTTCACACTGACTAAGTATGAGAGCTGAGTGTATATATAGGCTTGGTGATTGTAGGCAGATCAGTGACAGGTGATGTAATTAAAATTCTGGTGATGGGGGGGGGGCTCTTCGGAAGTGTAGTCCGGAGCGGCCATGTTTGGAGGCTGCGCCGAACTCAAGCTTTCAGCGTCGTTACTGACAAGGATATCTTGCACAACAGAACCCGTTATTTTGTCGTCCAAGTTATTGGTTTTTCTAACAAACATTTTTAGACATAAAGACATGTAAAAAAAATGTAAATAAACAATGGTGGTGGAGGCATTTTGCTGGCTGGTATTGTTTGTCTATTTGTCCCCATGAGAGGAAAATCAATACTAATCATACTTTATGCCATAATGAAACACTTCTGTCCTGCTGAGAGTGATCTCTTTCAGGATGACCTGCCGCCATCAACAAGACATGGGGATCACCAAATGTTTTGATGAAAATGAAAACAATGTAAATCATATGCTAGGAGCTTCACACTCAGCAAATCTCAACCCAACTGAACACCTATGGAAGATTTTGGACCAACGTGTTAGTCAGACAGCACTCTCTACCACCATCATTAAAACTTGAGATTGTGAGAAGGCACAGTGAATCTGTTCTGGTCATTTGTGGTGGTCCATAACCTTACCAAGACACTTTATTACCTCGCCCGCTACAGAGTAAGCGGGGCTAGGTATTGTTTTTGGTCGGGTTTTTTTTTGTAAACGATATTACGGGAAAATGGCTTCATGAAACTTTCAGGATAGATGGGTATTGGTCTCAAATAGAACCTCCAACATTTTGAGGGTCATCTGGTCAAGGTCACCAAAAAGGTCAAAATCGTTTTTGTTGTGGTTACTGCCTCATATACAAGCGGTAGCCAGTACGTCATCGTGCTGTAAGAATGTAAGAGTGTAACGATCGCGCACTGTGCATACATGTGTTCCGATTAAAATGGCCGGTGAGTGTATACAATTCGGTTCACCATTTGAAATAAATGGACTAAAGAAATCGCTTTCAAACATGGTTATGCTTATTACAGAGGGAAAGTGCGTTCCACTGAGCTCTAGCGCCGGGCCATTTCCAGGAAATAAGAGTTTCGGTCATGGTGACAGCGTGTGTATGTCAGCCTCGGTTCGGAGGTTTCAATTTTGAAAACTGTAAGAGGTAAGAGTAGAATAATATAAAAGTACAGACACTCAGTATGTACCCATAGGCTACCTATTTTTTTCATGATATCTTCCTTCATATTCATCATAAGTGCTACCGGGCGAGGTTTGTTTTGCCTGGCAACACTTGTTTTGTTTATTTTTTTCCTTTAATTTGTCACCAATTTGTAGAAGACCCACAAGGACCTACACTACCGTTCAAAAGTTTGGGGTCACCCAGACAATTTTGTGTTTTCCATGAAAAGTCACACTTTTATTTACCACCATAAGTTGTAAAATGAATAGAAAATATAGTCAAGACATTTTTCTGGCCATTTTGAGCATTTAATCGACCCCACAAATGTGATGCTCCAGAAACTCAATCTGCTCAAAGGAAGGTCAGTTTTATAGCTTCTCTAAAGAGCTCAACTGTTTTCAGCTGTGCTAACATGATTGTACAAGGGTTTTCTAATCATCCATTAGCCTTCTGAGGCAATGAGCAAACACATTGTACCATTAGAACACTGGAGTGAGAGTTGCTGGAAATGGGCCTCTATACACCTATGGAGATATTGCACCAAAAACCAGACATTTACAGCTAGAATAGTCATTTACCACATTAGCAATGTATAGAGTGGATTTCTGATTAGTTTAAAGTGATCTTCATTGAAAAGAACAGTGCTTTTCTTTCAAAAATAAGGACATTTCAAAGTGACCCCAAACTTTTGAACGGTAGTGTAAATTGAAGACTCAGTTGAAGAAAAGGAAGTAAGAGGACTATTTTTGTTTATTTTGACCTATGACTCATCTTTCACAACTGTTTCATTTAATTTCCTCTCATACAGACTAATGAAAAGCCAGCTAACGAAGGAAATCTTTTCCACCTGTGTGCAAAACAGTGTCTCTCTGAAGCTCCTCAGGAGAACTACAGAACTGAATTGTGACAACTGGTTTTCATGCAACGCCAGCAAAAGCATAGCTTTTATGTTTTTCATGTTCTTTCCTTTGACTCCCCCTCAACCAGGGGACAAAAAACCCAAAAAAACTCAAATGTGTAATAAAAAGTGTTCAAGGGAGTGTCAAGCAGTGGCCTTGTTGAAATAACAGCGTCAGTGGTGCAGTGGAGCCAGGCTGTGTTTTAGACATTAGTGATGTGAAGGAAAGATTTCACGACTAACACATGGATGTGGTGATGTTTTACAGGGTGATATGGTAAATGAAAAAGGGTATGTGTGAGACAGAGATACTATATATTGTATGTTGGAGTACCAACTGGCAGCTAATGCAACACTATATCTCATGGGATCTGGTAGCACAGTGATTAAGGCATTGGGCTAATAATTAGAATGTTGTGAGTTTAAGACCCCGTTTACACGTAGCTGGGTATCTATAAAAACGGATATTTATTTATGCGGTTGCACCTATCATTTACACGTAAACGGAGGTTTCAGTCACTGAAAACGGCTGCTTTCAAAAACTCCGGGCAAAGTGGAGATTTGTGAAAACTCCGTTTTCATGCCTGCGTGTAAATAGTGGAAAACGGAGTTTTCTCCGTGTTATGGGGAAAACGGAGTTTTAGCATTGTGATCTGACGGTCCCTCCTCCTTGGCTTTCAGATCTCTGGTTGGCTTCCTATTTGTTTGACATGTTTTTGACAGCCTTCCCTGGCTGTCAAACGGAATTATTTTCTAGTACGGGGAGGAGAAGATACTCGTTTTCATAAATACCCGGCTACTGTACGTGTAAACAAAGTATGAATCTCAGCAACACTAAGCTGCCTAGTTAGGTTCTTAAATAAGACTCTTAATTGCTCAGTTGTACCCTGTCTCAATTGTAAGTCACTTTGAGTAAAGCTGAGACTGACTTTATGAGCAGAAGACACTAGATTGCCTTCATCCTGATGGCTGATTTAGACATTCTGAGAGATTCATGGGTCTGAGGCAGAGGAATCTGCTATTTAAGGCAAATACTATGTTTGTGCTTAATGAATACAGTGCATGTACCCTAATCTAGAGATATAGAACCCTAGTCCAGTCTCAAGATGTTTTTTTGTTGTTGTTTTTGGTTTTTTGATTGACTTGGATTTGTCTTTTGGCATTTGGACTTGGACTTGAGCATTGATCTCACCAAATATGGTCTGGGTCTTTACCAAGAAATAAATCCTTCTTCCAAAATATCTAGGCTAATCACTGGGACAATAAACAAATGAAACAGTTTAAAGTAAGTAAAGACTTGGCCTTGAGGAGTATTTGATGGTCTTTGATCTAACTTTTGAGTTGGTCCTAGTTTTATTTGGACTTGATCTTGATTTGACATCCTTAAGACTTATCTCCAATCAGTCATGATTAATCCTGGTCTTGGACTTGTCTTGACATTGAAAATTGTGTTTTTGATGACAGCCCTACCCTAAACCCTCCTATTTTTCCTCTCATTCCCTATTGTGTGTGAAGTTTAATTAATATCTACGGCCTTCATATGGGGCGGCATGGTGGTGTAGTGGTTAGCACAGTTGCCTCACAGCAAGAAGGTCCTGGGTTCGAGCCCAGCGGCCGGCAAGGGCCTTTCTGTGTGGAGTTTGCATGTTCTCCCTGTGTCTGCGTGGGTTTCCTTTGGATGCTCCGGTTTCCCCCACAGTCCAAAACATGCAGGTTAGGCTTACTGGTGGCTCTAAATTGACCGTAGGTGTGAATGGTTGTTTGTCTCTGTGTCAATCCTGCGATGACCTGGCAACTTGTCCAGGGTGTATCCTGTCTCTTGCTCATAGTCAACTGGGATAGGCTCCAGCTTGCCTGCGATCCTGTAGAACAGGATAAGCAGCTACAGATAATGGATGGAAAGGCCTTCATATGTACAGTTGAGGTCAGAAGTACACTCATCATGGACATGAATGTCATGGCAATATTGAACTTTCAGTGATTTCTTTGAATTATTCTTTTCCAGAACGATTGTGCATACATTTTAATTTATTTTGAGTTTTCTGAAATCAACACAGGGTCAGAATTATACATACAGGGTCAAAAATATCCATCCATCCATTATCTGTAGCCGCTTATCTTGTGTAGGGTCGCAGGCAAGCTGGAGCCTATCCCAGCTGACTATGGGCGAGAGGCTGGGTACACCCTGGACAAGTCACCAGGTCATCACAGGGCTGACACATAGAGACAAACAACCATTCACACTCACATTCACACCTACAATCAATTTAGAGCCACCAGTTAGCCTAACCTGCATGTCTTTGGACTGTGGGGGAAACCGGAGCACCCAAAGGAAACCCACGCAGACACGGGGAGAACATGCAAACTCCACACAGAAAGGCCCTCATTGTCTGCTAGACTCAAACCCAGGGCCTTCTTGCTGTGAGGCAACAGTGCTAACCACTACCGCCCCAAAAAATATACAGTACACCTAATATTTTATTTAGTTAAATATCCCTTAGCAAGTTTCTCCTTGGCGGCACGGTGGTGTAGTGGTTAGCGCTGTCGCCTCACAGCAAGAAGGTTCTGGCTTCGAGCCCAGTGGCTGACGGGGTCTTTCTGTGTGGAGTTTGCATGTTCTCCCCATGTCTGCGTGGGTTTCCTCCAGATGCTCCGGTTTCCCCCACAGTCCAAAGACATGCAGGTTAGGTTAACTGGTGGCTCTAAATTGACCGTAGGTGTGAATGTGAGTGTGAATGGTTGTCTGTCTCTATTTGTCAGCCCTGCGATGATCTGGTGACGTGTCCAGGGTGTACCCTGCCTCTCACCCATAGTCAGCTGGGATAGGCTCCAGCTTGCCTGTGACCCTGCACAGGATAAGTGGCTACAGAAAATGGATGGATGGAAGTTTCTCCTTGACCTGACACTTTTGGTAGCTATCAACAAGATTCTGATAGAATTCTGGTTGGATATTTGACCACTTTTCTTGGCAGAATTATTAGAGTTCAGTTAAATTGGTTGGTTTCCTGTCATGAACCTGACTTTACTTAAAAGTCCACATATTTTCAATAGTTTTGAGGTCATGCAATTCCAGAAGATTAATGTTAGACTGCTTTATCCATTCCACAACCAACTCTAATGTGTTTGGGGTCACTGTTCTGTTGGAACACCCAACTGTGTCCAAGTTTGAACCGTCCAGCTGATGGCTTGAGGTTTTGCTGAGGAATTCTGAGGCAGTCCTCTTTCTTCATTATTCTGTCCACTTTGTTTAACCATGCTTAACAGTTGCTTAACAGTTGATAGTGTTCTTGGGGTTAAATGCCTCACCTTTACTCTTCCAAACATACCTCTGGTCATTGTGCCCAAACAACTTTGTCTTATCTGACCATAAAACTTTCCTCCAGAAGGTGTTTTCTTTGTCAGTGTGGTCAACTGCAAATTTTTGTCAAGCTTGAAGGTGTCAGTTTTGGAGCAGGGACTTCTTTCTTGGATTGCAGTTTCTCAGTCCATAGTGATGCAAAACTCATTTGACTGTAGACAGTGACATTTGTGTTCCAGCAGCTTCCTGTTCAGGGCAGGCCTGTGACTTGGTGGTTCCTGGGTTGTTCCTGAGCATCCAAAGTAATTTCCTCTCAGCTGAGGGTGACAGATTGGATCTTCTTTCAGACCTTGGCAAAGTGGCTACACCTCACAATAATCTGTGCTTGTCAAGTAAATCCTTTTTATTTTGGCACAGAGAAGCTAGCAGCTGTAGTCAATGTCATGTAGCAACTAATTATGATCACTAACAGGAAGTTACGAGGCCTTGGCAAATTAAAAAAATTGTTTTTTAGAACTTTCAGCATCACTGAATTAATAACCTAAATGGCTTGTACAACCCCATTTCCAGAAAAGTTACATTGCTGTGTAAACTGTAAATAAAAACAAAATGTGATGGTTTGCAAATATTGGAAACTCTATGTTTTATTGAAGATAGTACATAGACAACATATCAAATGCTGAAACTGAGAAATTTTATTGTTTTTTTGAAAAATGTGCTCATTTTGAATTTAATGCCAGCAACACGTTTCAAAAAAGTTGGGACGGGGCAAAAAAAGACTGCAAAAGCTGTAGAATGCTAAAAAAGAAAAAAAAAACAACCCCTAAATATGTTAATTGGAAACAGGTCAGTAACATGACTGGGTATAAAAAGAGCATCCCAGAGAGGCGGAGTCTCTCAGAAGTAAAGATGAGGAGGGGTTCACCACTCTGTGAAAGACTGTGTGGGTAAACAATGCAACAATTTAAGAATAACATTCCTCAATATAAAATTGTAAAGAATTTGGGGATCACATCATCTGTGGTACATAACATCATTAAAAGATTCAGAGAATCTGGAGAAATCTCTGTATGCGGGGGACAAGGCCAAAAACCACCGTTCAATGCTCGTGATGCCCTCAGGCAACACTGCATTGTAAACAGACATGATTCTGTAGTGGAAATCACTGTATGGGCTCAGGAACACTTCAGAAAAACCATTGTCTATAAACACAGTTCATTATTGCATCCACAAATGCAAGTTAAAACCAGATAGAAATATCCAGAAACAGCACTGCTTTCTCTGGGCCCGAGCTCATTTATGATGGGCTGAGATGAAGTGGAAAACTGTCCTGTGGCCTGAAAAATGTTTAATTATTTTTGGAAATTATAGATGCCGCGCCCTCTGGGCTAAAGAGGAGGACTATTTGGCTTGTTATCAGCGCACAGTTCAAAAGCCAGCATCTGTAATGGTATGGGGTGCATTAGTACACATGGCATGGGTAGCTTGGACATCTGAGAAGGCACCATTAATGCTGAACGATATATACAGGTTTTGGAGCAATATGCTGCCATCCAGACAAAATCTTTTTCAGGGAAGGCCTTCCTTCTTTCAGCAAGACAATACCATGGCTCTGCACTTAAAGAGTCCAGGTGCTAAACTGGCCTGCTTGCAGTCCAGACCTGTTGCCCATTGAAAACATTTGGTGTATTATGAAATGAAAAATATGACAAAGGAGACCCCGAACTGTCGAGCAGCTGAAATCCTATATCAGGCAAGAATAGGACAACATTTCACTTTTAAAACTACAGCAGTAAACATGCCCCTGTTCTAACTTTTTTGAAACATGTTGCTAGCATCAAAATCAAAATGAGCATATATATTTTTCAAACAGCAATAAAATTTATCGGTTTCAACTTTTGCAGTTTCAATAAAATATAGGGTTTTCGCGATTTGTAAATCATCGTATTCCATTTTTACTTACATTTTACAGTGTTCCAACTTTTTCTGAAAACAAGGTTGTTTATTTTTGACCGTGTGTGTAATTTTCTTCAAGTTCTTGTTTTTTTCCATTAAAGATGTATGCTCAACAATCAGTAGACCTTTGCCTCAGATATCTGAGGCATCATTATTTCCCAGAAAAAGAATCGTTCAAAAAGTAATTGAAAGCCAAATATTACCATGACAGTCATGTCCATGGTGAGTGTATGCAAACTTCTGACCTCAATTGTAACACCTGAGGCATGTTGTTTAGATAATGAAGCTGAAATAATTGCTTAAACCTCTGTCAAATCAGTTGACATTCCAAGAACTTTCTTGAGCAAAGGCCTACTGTCGAAGTTTACTGAATACAGAAGTGGATGTTTCAAGGAGCTTTGCTTGGACAGTATCCAAGGTGACATAAAGGACTTCTGATTAGTGATAAATTTCCAGTAGATGTCTTTGCTGTGCCTATGAGTCAGTGATGTTCTCTCTGTCGGAGTCATGTGGGGGTGTTCTGGCTCCTTCTCTGCTCTTCCTACCACTGCTTTGTGAATTAATGCATCATATCATCTGCTTGACTCTTTTTGTAATGTAGTGCACATATTGAGTTTCTGTATGAGAACATTTGTTGTAATTCTCTAAAGTCCCTTCAGCTCTCTGAATTTAACATTTTCCCTGAAGCCAGTAGGAGTTTTATTGATTGAAACATTCTCAGAGCAGAACTACTTACCAAATATTCAGTTTCTGTTTGTCTCTCTCACGCTATCTTTTGTTGTCTTAGGTTTTAGGCCACTACATTCGCAGGCAGCAGGACCCAGAGACCTTTATTAATGAGATCAAATCCATTGCCAGTGACCCTGATGAGAAATACTTTTTCAATGTAACAGATGAAGCTGCACTGAATGACATTGTAGATGCACTTGGAGATCGAATCTTTAGTTTGGAAGGTAAGAGATAAATCAGCTAAGCAATAAACTATTGAAATTAAAAGCTTTATTATTTTTTACCACAATGAAAATGTTTGTATTTGGGGTTCTGATTAAAAAAAATAATAATTTCAAAACTCATCTCATTACATCTAGCCGCTTTATCCTGTTCTACAGGGTCGTAGGCAAGCTGGAGCCTATCCCAGCTGACTACGGGTGAAAGGCGGGGTACACCCTGGACAAGTTGCCAGGTCATCACAGGGCTGACACATAGACACAGACAACCATTCACACTCACATTCACACCTACGGTCAATTTAGAGTCACCAGTTAACCTAACCTGCATGTCTTTGGACTGTGGAGGAAACCGGAGCACCCGGAGGAAACCCACGCGGGCACGGGGAGAACATGCAAACTCCGCACAGAAAGGCCCTTGCCGGCCACGGGGCTCGAACCCAGGACCTTCTTGCTGTGAGGCGACAGCGCTGACCACTACACCACCGTGCCGCCCCTAATTTCAAAACTGTAACCCATAATTTCAAATCATACTGTATGTGTTTAAAGACCTTACATTAAGCAAAACAAAGAAACAAACACTGACTCAATGTAAAGTGTAAATGAAATTCATATTCAAATGCGCTTGTCAGCTTTGAAGCTCTGTAGGATAAATCAGGAAGAAACTAAGTGAATTTCCTGTTAATTGTTAAAAACACTGCTACCACATTAGATGTTGTTGGAGTCTGATTTCATTACAGGCTTAATATATGGCACAACTAATAAACATACTTTATAGACAGGTTACTGTAAGCAGAATGATATTCATATTATATGATAGTGGGTGTGTCATTTTTTATGAAGCTACAAACACCTTCCTCACTAGGCTGCCCGCAATGCCACTGATGCCAGTGATTCTAAGAGACAGGAAAGATGATGCCTTCATTTTAGAGGATGGGTGGATAAAGTTGGGAACTAAAAAGAGGGTCAGGGCATGATGCTTGAGCTAGGGCATGGCTGAAATTTTTCATGCCATTTTTGCCTCTCAGAAGAGGAAGGAAGGAAGGGAGGGAAGGTATAAAGATGACGAAAGAGTTATCTGTGAATATGGAGATGGCTGTTGGCACAACAGAAGGTTATGAGTAATCTGATTGTATAGATGAGAAAAGCACTGACCCTGTGGCCTTGGGGCAGGATTGCATAACGGTTTCAGTCATTAGATATTTTGTCATTTCAGGTATTACATAGAATTTACAGTGGTGCTTGAAAGTTTGTGAACCCTTTAAAATGTTCTATATTTTTGCATAAATTTGACCAAAAACATGATCAGATTTTCACACAAGTCCTAAAAGTAGATAAAGAGAACCCAGTTAAACAAATGAGACAAAAATATTTTACTTGGTCATTTAGTTATTGAGGAAAATGATCCAAAATTACATATCTGTTAGTGACAAAAGTATGGGAACCTCAAGGATTAGCAGTTAATTTGAAGGTGAAATTAGAGTCAGGTGTTTTCAATCAATGGGATGACAATCAGGTGTGAGTGGGCACCCTGTTTTATTTAAAGAACAGGGATCTATCAAAGTCTGATCTTCACAACACACGTTTGTGAAAGTGTATCATGGCATGAACAAAGGAGATTTCTGAGGACCTCAGAAAAAGCGTTTTTGATGCTCATCAGGCAGGAAAAGGTTACAAAACCATCTCTAAAGAGTTTGGACTCCACCAATCCACAGTCAGACAGATTGTGTACAAATGGAGGAAATTCAAGACCATTATTACCCTCCCCAGGAGTGGTCGACCAACAAAGATCACTCCAAGAGCAAGGCGTGTAATAGTCGGCGAGGTCACAAAGGACCCCAGGGTAACTTCTAAGCAACTGAAGGCCTCTCTCACATTGGCTAATGTTAATGTTCATGAGTCCACCATCAGGAGAACACTGAACAACAATGGTGTGCATTGGCAGGGTTGCAAGGAGAAAGCCACTGCTCTCCAAAAAGAACATTGCTGCTCATCTGCAGTTTGCTAAAGATCACGTGGACAAGCCAGAAGACTATTGGAAAAATGTTTAGTGGACGGATGAGACCAAAATAGAACTTTTTGGTTTAAATGAGAAGCGTTGTGCTTGGAGAAAGGAAAACACTGTATTCAAGCATAAGAACCTTATCCCATCTGTGAAACATGGTGGTGGTAGTATCATGGTTTGGCCCTGTTTTGCTGCATCTGGGCCAGGACGGCTTGCCATCATTGATGGAACAATGAATTCTGAATTATACCAGTGAATTCTAAAGGAAAATGTCAGGACATCTGTCCATGAACTGAATCTCAAGAGAAGGTGGGTCATGCAGCAAGACAACGACCCTAAGCACACGTCATTCTACCAAAGAATGGTTAAAGAAGAATAAAGTTAATGTTTTGGAATGGCCAAGTCAAAGTCCTGACCTTAATCCAATTGAAATGTTGTGGAAGGACCTGAAGCGAGCAGTTCATGTGAGGAAACCCACAAATATCCCAGCGTTGAAGCTGTTCTGTATGGAGGAATGGGCTAAAATTCCTCCAAGCCGGTGTGCAGGACTGATCAACAGTTACCGGAAACGTTTAGTTGCAGTTATTGCTGCACAAGGGGGTCACACCAGATACTGAAAGCAAAGCTTCACATACTTTTGCCACTCACAGATATGTAATATTGGATCATTTTCCTCAGTAAATAAATGACCAAGTATAATATTTTTGTCTCATTTGTTTAACTGGGTTCACTTTATCTACTTTTAGGACTTATGTGAAAATCTGATGATGTTTTAGGTCATATTTATGCAGAAATATAGAACATTCTAAAGGGTTCACAAACTTTCAAGCACCACTGTAATTGATTATTATACAGTGATCATTTAATATTTTAGCATGTTTGTTGTTTGAAAATTTTGAACAATAGGCTTCAGTGTATAATCTGTCATTCACTCTGCATTTATTTATGCAGTCACTCTGCATGACAGAGTTATTACTGATGTTATTGGAATGGAACGGAATGTTTTTTGTGCTGACAGGGACATTGGGATTTAATCAAAGTACCTTCCTCATGGAGATGTCACAAATTGGGTTCTCAACACATATTTTAAATGTGAGTATTCTTTACAAATTGACTTTTTTTTTTGGTTTGAAAACTATTGCCTTGTCAATAGTTCCTGCACACTTATAGCTATGTTGACATTTAGTATACTGTAAATACGGAAGTGATTATAGGAAATCGTGTGCACTGACTAGTCAAGAGATTCAGATTAATTTTCGATAATCACCTCCAGTGACTCAGTAAAATGGCAGCCAAGCGCTTCGTCACTGTAAATGAGGAAGAATTAGAAATTATTAAAGAAAATGCTGTTCCTAAAAGCACTAAATATGTTAGTAAGTTTGGTCTAAAACTATTCAAAGGTAAGGTAGGATTGTGATTTATTTTATCGATTTCAAAACAAAGTATTTCATGTGAGTCGGCGTAGATAAGTGACACAAGCCTGTGTGCATGCTGCAAGTCTGTGCGCATTACATTTGGATGCCTCTTTTGAAGATTGAAATAAACGATTTCTTAAATACGATTTTTAATTTTTTTTTTAAATAATCACTGGTATATCTCTACCAGAACAATTATCCACCTCAGTCTCAGTGAATATCGGTGAATAATAACCTTGATTTTATCTCGGTTATTATTCAGTGATATTCACCTTGGTTTCAGCGAATACAGTGGTGCTTGAAAGTTTGTGAACCCTTTAGAATTTTCTATATTTCTGCATGAATATGACCTAAAACATCATCAGATTTTCACACAAGTCCTAAAAGTAGATAAAGAGAACCCAGTTAAACAAATGAGACAAAAATATTACACTTGGTCATTTATTTATTAAGGAAAATGATCCAATATTACATATCTGTCAGTGGCAAAAGTATGTGAACCTTTGCTTTCAGTATCTGGTGTGAACCCCTTGTGCAGCAATAACTGCAACTAAACATTTCCGGTAACTGTTGATCAGTCCTGCACACCGGCTTGGAGGAATTTTAGCCCATTCCTCCGTACAGAACAGCTTCAACTCTGGGATATTGGTGGGTTTCCTCACATGAACTGCTCGCTTCAGGTCAATCCACAACATTTCCATTGGATTAAGGTCAGGACTTTGACTTGGCCATTCCAAAACATTAACTTTATTCTTCTTTAACCATTCTTTGGTAGAACGGCTTGTGTGCTTAGGGTCGTTGTCTTGCTGCATGAACCACCTTCTCTTGAGATTCAGTTCATGGACAGACATCCTGACATTTTCCTTGAGAATTCGCTGGTATAATTCAGAATTCATTGCTCCATCAATGATGGCAAGCCGTCCTGGCCCAGATGCAGCAGAACAGGCCCAAACCATGATACTACCACCACCATGTTTCACAGATGGGATAAGGTTCTTATGCTGGAATGCAGTGTTTTCCTTTCTCCAAACATAACACTTCTCATTTAAACCAAAAAGTTCTATTTTGGTCTCATCCGTCCACAAAACATTTTTCCAATAGCCTTCTGGCTTGTCCACGTGATCTTGAGTAAACTGCTGATGAGCAGCAATGTTCTTTTTGGAGAGCAGTGGCTTTCTCCTTGCAACCCTGCCATGCACACCATTTGTTGTTCAGTGTTCTCCTGATGGTGGACTCATGAACATTAACATTAGCTGATGTGAGAGAGGCCTTCAGTTGCTTAGAAGTTACCCTGGGGTCCTTTGTGACCTCACCGACTATTACACGCCTTGCTCTTGGAGTGATCTTTGTTGGTCGACCACTCCTGGGGAGGGTAACAATGGGCTTGAATTTCCTCCATTTGTACACAATCTGTCTGACTGTGGATTGGTGGAGTCCAAACTCTTTAGAGATGGTTTTGTAACTTTTTCCAGCCTGATGAGCATCAACAACGCTTTTTCTGAGGTCCTCAGAAATCTCCTTTGTTCGTGCCATGATATGCTTCCACAAACGTGTTGTGAAGATCAGACTTTGATAGATCCCTGTTCTTTATATAAAACAGGGTGCCCACTCACACCTGATTGTCATCCTATTGATTAAAAACACCTGACTCTATTTTCACCTTCAAATTAACCGCTAATCCAAGAGGTTCACATACTTTTGCCACTCACAGATATGTAATATTGGATCATTTTCCTCAATAAATAAATGACTAAGTATAATATTTTTGTCTCATTTGTTTAACTGGGTTCTCTTTATCTACTTTTAGGACTTGTGTGAAAATCTGATGATGTTTTTGGTCATATTTATGCAGAAATATAGAAAATTCTAAAGGGTTCACAAACTTTCAAGCACCATTGTATATTGTAAATATATCGCAATCCTAAATATAAAACTGCAGTAATTTTGATGGTGATGTTGTCACTGTCATAAGGACAGAGCCATACTACACTTTTCCAAGAGAGCTACAGGTCGCAGTACACTTGCCTTAGTCAATCGCGTCCTTCTATTAGGCAGATTTACAAATTATAATGTTGTTAATATCTGTATATGATGTTAGCATCTTTTGGCTCCTGTATTAGATTACCATTCAGTACACCTATTTGTGTAGATTCCAAATACAAATAGATAAATAATATATGAAATGTTCCAGGATTAAGTGAAGGAGTTTGTTTGGTTGTGTGAACACTGAAAGGCCCAATGCCTTTCTCTATTAAATGTCAGTTAATGCATTTTACATGGTGCTGTTTTCTAGGATGGGATCTTGTTTGGCATGGTAGGAGCTTATGATTGGGAAGGAGGAATTTTAAAAGAGGGTGTTGATGGAAGAGTCATGCCCCCTCGAGAAGCCTTTGAGGAAGAATTTCCTGTGAAGCTAAAGAATCATGCAGCATACCTAGGTAACTTTTCCATCATTTAACTGAAAACTCATCTCATTATCTGTAGCCGCTTTATCCTTCTACAGGGTCGCAGGCAAGCTGGAGCCTATCCCAGCTGACTACGGGCGAAAGGCGGGGTACACCCTGGACAAGTCGCCAGGTCATCACAGGGCTGACACATAGACACAGACAACCATTCACACTCACATTCACACCTACGGTCAATTTAGAGTCACCAGTTAACCTAACCTGCATGTCTTTGGACTGTGCGGGAAACCGGAGCACCCAGAGGAAACCCACGCGGACACGGGGAGAACATGCAAACTCCACACAGAAAGGCCCTCACCGGCCCCGGGGCTCGAACCCAGACCTTCTTGCTGTGAGGCGACAGCGCTAACCACTATACCACCGTGCGGCCCTAACTGAAAACTGTTTCAGGATATCACAAAGAACATTTCAAACCTCAAGGCTAATGAAATTAAATTTAGCTCAATCTCTGGCTTCAATGCTTTTTAGCCTACATGGTGCAAAAGGATACAGGTCATTTCGTCCAATAGTTAAGACATTTCGTCCAAAGCCTTTTTCAAACGCACTGTCAATTATTTTATATTTCAGATATTTGTTTGCTTGAAAAAAGGAGGAATTCTGAGTGGAATTTGACCGAAGCAAAGCACATTTTTGCAAAATGACAACAAAACCGGAAATGATGGGAATCAGTGAGTGTCAACTTCGGGCGCGCTCAGCTGGGGCTGCTTGTGGAGAAAGATCGTTTTCATTAGACCAAATTACATAGAAAATCTATATTCGCACTTTCCAGATATCCTTGGCAGGTGCAAGATAGGAGATATGATATCCAGATATGAGAAAACGTGTTTTTTTCAGTCTTTATATAGGCACACTGATGCCTCTTGATCATGTGCAGGTGAGCCCCATTAACAGCGTGCGTGCGATAGTCCGCTCAGGTGTACTCCGGACTGCGCGCACGCCAAGCGGACTCTCGCATGCGCGCTGTTAATGAGGCTCACCTGGACATGATCAAGAGGCATCAGCGTGCCTGTATAAAGACTGAGAAAACGCACGTTCAGTGCGAAGTATTACACCACGTCAGTGCGCATTACCAAGCCTTATTCTCCCGTGTAGATTCCCTGGGTTTCTGATCCTGTTTCTTGTTCTTAGTTTCTGTTTTTGTCTTTGCCTGATTTAGCCTGTTTGTGCCTCGCCCAACCTTTTGCTAGTTCCACATTTACGAGATTGTCTGCCGTTTTGGATTGTTTGCCTGTGTGTTTTCACAGTTGTTAATAAACATTACTTCTGCACTTGCATCCGTCTCCTACCGCTCTCTGACAGTGGGAGGTATATATAGGTTATTAGGTATATAAATCGAGGGAGACGCAGTTATAAACCTGCTTAATGCACTCCCTTAAATTAATTATGGTTTGTTTATATCTCGATCTTGTCGCACATATAAAATAATTGGTAGTGTGAATGAAAAAGGCTTTGATAGTTCTTAATGCACTCCCTTGAATGAATTATGGTTTGTTTATATTTTGATCTTGTCGCACAAATAAAATAATTTATAGCGTGTATGAAAAAGGCATTGGACGAAATGGTCTTTGGACAAAGTGTTCCGATCCCGTGCAAAATAATCAATTTGTGTATCAAATTTAAAGGAGATACGTAGAACCTTTTATTTTTAAATAAATTTCTGAGAGGATAGTATCTCCATCCTTGACTCATCTCATTATCTCTAGCCGCTTTATCCTTCTACAGGGTCGCAGGCGAGCTGGAGCCTATCCCAGCTGACTACGGGCGAAAGGCGGGGTACACCCTGGACAAGTCGCCAGGTCATCACAGGGCTGACACATAGACACAGACAACCATTCACACTCACGGTCAATTTAGAGTCACCAGTTAACCTAACCTGCATGTCTTTGGACTGTGGGGGAAACCGGAGCACCCGGAGGAAACCCACGCGGACACGGGGAGAACATGCAAACTCCACACAGAAAGGCCCTCGCCGGCCCCGGGGCTCGAACCCAGGACCTTCTTGCTGTGAGGCGACAGCGCTAACCACTACACCACCGTGCCGCCCCCCTTGACTCTTGTATGCTGCGTAAATGGGAATAAAAAATATATATTTTTTTGAGAGTTAAAATCGACCGCAAAGTTGGCATTGGAGCTGCCCCGCTGAGCCAGCCAGCCCTGAGTGCGTGACGTCACAGCGGTAACCGGTTTTAAGTCCAAGGCCTTTTACAGCTATAGACCAAAGTCATATCAATAAAAATTGATGATGAAAGTAAGAAATACCATCACCGACTTGCTCAACTAAGACTGATTTGACTTCACTGATTGTGGGTTGACTCTCATTAAAACAGGATAGGTGTTATAACTTATGCAACATACATGTACATGCATGCATTTTCACTGATAAAACGTAAAAGACTAATTAAATAATCAGATGAACTGAGACAATCACATTCTGAAGCAAATTAAATAATCTTATACCAGTAACTTAAATACACAATACAAGTTAGATGTATTAATCTAAATGCAGGTAAACAACGAGTGTTGTTTTTTTTTTAATCCAAATGAGAGTCGGAGCTTACCCGTCTGTGTTCTCGCTTTTTGAAGGCCGATCTTGTGGCCAATTGTTTTTGAAACAATCTGACTTTCAGTTGTTTGTTCAGTTCTCCATTCATTCACTTCTTCGACGTAAGGGCGAGATGGCAGCAATATCCAGTTTAGAAATAAGACGGCTGGTCCACTCATTCACTTTTCTACATACTGAGTACTCCGCCATTACTGCTCAACTCAGGCAATTACTAAAACCTGGGACAGAATGGGATGTCACCAGTTTTAGCAACAACCGCAGGGAGGTCACTGCCCGAGCGATATGTCCTGTTCCGTCCTGGGTTTTACCAACAACCCTCGGCTCACTCTGGGAGGACTGGTGCAACTGAACTCACTTTCCTTTTAAAAAATAAATAAAATAAATCCTTTTCTTGTAGTTTTCTTTTCCTTTAATTGTTAGTACTGCACCCTCTTTCAATACGGGCTTATAGCCAACGCTCCTCAACAGATCAGAGGTCTTGTACGAGTCTTCAGTAAAATGTGCAGAGCAGAGGAGAGACCACTTCATAGCCACCCAATGTGCCCGTGAAATTCTCGCAAAACGCGTCCAAATCTTTGCAGTTTGAACATTCTTGGGCCATGAATGCAACGTAAATCCACCTTCTGTAGTGTTGCTGCACCGGCCAGCAACACATCTACGTGGCATGGCGATAAATTAGCTCAAAATGGAGGATCGGAGTTGGAGTCAGCTCTGTGTTTTAGTATAGCGGAAATGGCGATGAGACCGATAGACTTCCTGCTGTGACGTTACGGGCGTCAAGGTCATTCACTCAGACCGCTACCTATATAAATCATTTTAATCGTAGAAATTACTATATTAGATTTATTGTTCATGCTTAAAACTATTCCTGTGCCATTCTTGAGGTCTCGAGGCATTTATAAACAAAAAGTGAGGCCATGGCTCTGCGTGTATGCTTTAAGGATGAAGAAATTCTTAAATTCTGAAACTGAGTGCAGCGCTGTGTGGAAACTCCTTTTAGCTTAGGAATGGAAGAAGGATGCAGTGTCTTCAGCAGGGTCTGGGAGGTTTTTTTTGTTTTGTTTGTTCTTTTAATCAGACTCTAAACTAGTTGAGTGGGATTGGATAGTGACGCATCACCAAAGGCACTCTTTTCCACTTCATGCAAAGTGATATCAAAATCTTAACATTCCATTAATGCAGAATAAATAAAAACAGACTTTTCCCAGCATAGTCTTAAGCAGTTGACTAGGATTGGCTTCATCTAGTCTGAAATATTTTCAAAGTACATTTAGCCTGCTTTCTTTACTGCCTGTCTGCATTTCCTTACCGTATGCCTCACTGTTTTATTTTCCACAGCCCAACTAGTTGACAACTCCCAACAGCAGCTACTTCAGAATGTACTTTATTATTCAATTGTACATTCCCTATTATTCTATACACATTCACTGGATACGAGCAATCGCATGCTCTAATTGGCTACTCTGCTACTAGGCTATCAGCTCATATACTGTGAGTAGAGAAAAATAAAATGGTGGAGCATGTTGCGTATTGCAGAAAATAAAAATGCTCTGTTTCTCAAGATCCAGTGAATGTGGATAGAATAAAACAGTTATTCCACTCAGTCTCGTCGTACATGGTGCTACGCACCTCATTGGCTATAAGCTCATGTACGACTCAATTTCATGGAATAACTGTTAAATATATGGGTCTGTCTCAGAAACTGGGTACTGTGGGGGTACCCCACTAAATATATTCACAGTCAATAAACTATATGATTTTGAATGGTGATGTTGGTTTTAATTTGAAATAAAATGATGAAAGAAATAATACAGATAAAACTAAATCTTTGATGTGAATACTCTATTCAGAATTTGGCAAAAATTCTGTAAATTTGTGGAAAAATGGCGGCTTGATCTGGGACATGATAAATGGTTGACTACATCGCATTCCCTTAAAAAGGTTGTAGTCCACTGAAAAGTCTACAGTTATCACTAATTGTATTTTAAGTTGTAACTTTATACACCTAAGGATTGGTGCGCTCACAGAACAATCATAACCGTAATAAAACATGCAAAATATTTGATCACCGTTGTAACTCCATTTTCCGCAGACCCAAAACCAATACGATCGTGTGTTTTGATCTAAACGGAAAGCCTCAGGGTCAAGGTCACTACCTCACCAAAAGTAGTAACTTAAAATCACTACGCCATATAAAAATTTAGTTATAAATCTGCGATTTTGTTTTTTAAAACGAAAGCTGAAAGTTAGGTATAGAATATGTTTCTTACAGAATATGTTACGATGGTAGCTGGTCTCGTATGAATTTCTGAGCTATAAAATGAGTTGTGGTCTATTGTTTACCGTAGCGTGTTATTTGTGTGCGGGGAAGGACACACATTTAACAATTTGCATGTGTAGAATGGAATTTTCCACTCCAACAGTTTGAAGTTGATCGTGCTTCCATTTGCGGTCTTTCTGTTACGCGGGTGATCTGTTCGGACGTTATCACTGAAAAGGTGAGTTTTGACAGTTTTATTTTGTTTTAGTTTTGCAGTATAAGGCAATAGAATGTTTCTTTTTCATCTTATTTTCATATTTCGTTGTGTTTGCGTATTTTTGGCCAATATTTTGCAACCATGGTCAATTTAGATCGATCTTTTGATAGAATCTACGGCCAGTCATTTTGCCCCGCCCCCGCCTCGCGCTCCGTCCGGTGTGGTAGTGATGTCCCGTTGCTTGCGTGCCGCAGCAGAGACCTGCGCGACCTTCAGCCAGTACAGTTGCTGTTCTTTTACCAGCGCCGTTATTCTCATCTTTCCGGTGTGTTCTTGATTTTTCCATTGTGTCCCATTTCGCCATATCAAATACCCAAAATGTATCATATTATTCATATTTAAGTGAATAATCAATTCAGTCATCATAACTTGGCATTTTTAACCCAAGCAATTAAAAAGAGGAAATTTATTCAATATTTTCACTCATCTGTGAAGGAGGGGCTTTAATTCTTCATGATGTAGTTATTTTATATGTCAATCAATTTTACAAAAACATTTGAACTGTAATCAAAAAAATTTTCCACAGTGGAGGCCAGATAAAGCAAGATACTATCTTTATTCTTATTAAACATGACAAAAGAAACATTGAGTGTTAGGTAAATGCAAAAAAAAAAAGTAAAATTAGAAAATTAATTTTTTGACCGTAATGTCCCAAATGAGAGACCAGTTTCTGAGACGGACCCATATATAAAATTTACTCAAGTAACTTTGAGTTACGTTAGCCACTATTCAATGTTTTGGGATTATATACAGCCTGAATATATCTACATGCATGTGTGTTGTTTATGTTTCTCTATTTCAGTGATAATCTTGGTTCTGTGTATGTTGCAGGTTATACTGTGTCCTCGGTGACAGTAGGTGATTGGAGGAGGCTGTATGTGGCTGGGGCACCCAGGTTCAAACACAAAGGAAAGGTAATTCTGTTTGACCTGAGTCTAGATGGAGATGTCAACATCACACAGGCCATTGAAGGAGAGCAGGTAAAATATTTTCATTCATAATTTCATTTATTCATTTATCTTCAGCCTCACTGAGTTGTTCCCTCTTCTAAATATTTCTTTTCGTCTCTGTTGTTCTCTCTTTCCAGATTGGCTCCTATTTTGGCAGCGAGGTGTGTGTGGTGGATGTAGATCAGGACGGTATAACAGATATCCTCCTGATTGCTGCCCCCATGTTCCTGGGAGCAGGGAACAAAGAGACAGGCAAAGTCTATGTCTACTGTCTAGATGGGGTAAGAAGCAGAAAGGGGAAAAAGAGGACACTCTTTACCTTCACGCAACTCTTTTCAATTAACATGTCAGAATTCCACACTTTTAAGGTCACTAAATGCTCTCCTTAGAATGGTTTTGCTCCGAATGGGACCCTACATTCTCAGCAGAAACCCCAGGATGCTCGGTTTGGTTATGCCATGACTGTGGCTCCAGACCTCAACCATGATGGCTTTTCTGACCTTCTAGTGGGAGCTCCACTGGAAGATGATCACCAGGGTGCGCTTTACATCTACCATGGCGATGAATTCTATATAAAACCCCATTACAAGCAGGTAAGATGATGAGTGTGTGCCACATATTTGTGTACCCAGTTAAGACATAAGACAGTTTAGTCCATTTTGTGCCTTATACCAGTATGTCCACAAGCTCATCACTATTTTTTTTATTCTTACTCAATCCTCACTGCTTCTGTCATCTATATCTGGCATTTCCTTTTCTTACACTCTTTTGCCATCTTATTCGATATTTCTGCCTGTCTCTTTGTCTCTTCCTGTAGCGTATCTCTGCCTCCTCTCTCTCTGCAGGCCTGCAGTATTTTGGCCGCAGTCTGAGCGCATTGTTGGATATGGATGGAGACAAACTGCTGGATCTGGCGGTCGGAGCTCACGGCAGTGCCGTCCTCCTCAGGTGCTCTACAACATCGGTACATGGCACAATTCTTTCTCCCTTAGTGTTTCCTACTCTGCATGTGACAGCTCACTCCTGTGTCTCCCAGGTCTCGCAGCATAGTGCAGATCAACATGAGTCTGTCCTTTCAGCCACACTCCATCAACGTCATACAGAAGAACTGCCACAGGGGCAGCCGTGATTCAGCATGCCTTACTGCCACCGCCTGCTTCCGGGCTGTGTCCCGTTCCCCAGGCTCACATGGCACAACCTTTGGTACTTCAACCAACTCCCAGTTTGACATATACACTCATTTAAATCTACTAAGTGTCTTATAAGCTGAAAATAAAAATTTTTTAAAATTTTGTTGATATTTAATTAATATATATATATATGTTATTTACCAGCTGGGAGGTCCGTATCGTGAAATACCGTGACCAAGGTCTTGAAAGTACTGAGCGAGGCCCTCTGGGCCGAGGTCAGTATTTAAGGCCGAGGTCACGGTATTTCACCATACGGACCGACCTTAAGCTGGTAAATAATATATTTTTTTTTTCTTTACCAAATTCTAACAGAAAACGAGAGTGCCCGAAAGAGAAAACCGAGCCGAGCCACCATTTTGAATCCTCATTCACGGCAATGCAATGTAAATGGCTTCCTCCTCGGTATACAAGTGCACTTCCATGGCAGGAAAAAAAACTACATTTTGCCGCCTATGTAGTCCCCTATTTATACAAATAGGAGTCATGCTGGTGGCACGGTGGTGTAGTGGTTAGCGCTGTCACCTCACAGCAAGAAGGTCCGGGTTCGAGCCCCATGGCCAGCAAGGGCCTTTCTGTGCGGAGTTTGCATGTACTCCCCGTGTCCGCGTGGGTTTCCTCCGGGTGCTCCGGTTTCCCCCACAGTCCAAAGACATGCAGGTTAGGTTAACTGGTGACTCTAAATTGACCGTAGGTGTGAATGTGAGTGTGAATGGTTGTCTGTGTCTATGTGTCAGCCCTGTGATGACCTGGCGACTTGTCCAGGGTGTACCCCGCCTCTCGCCCATAGTCAGCTGGGATAGGCTCCAGCTTGCCTGCGACCCTGTAGAAGGATAAAGCGGCTAGAGATAATGAGAGAGAGATGAGAGGAGTCATGCTCGGCGTTAGCAAGTTAGAGGTTTTTAGCTTTCTCCTGAAATGTTTTATTTTATTTCTTCTTCCTCAGGGTAGTAAAACTCGCTTTCGCTGTGAACACTGTCGTTATCGCTATCCATGCTGTAAAATGAATGCTATTCTCCTGAGAAATGCGAAAATAAATGTTGACAAAAATTGCTACTATGTTTGTTGTTGTTGTGAACGAGCAAGTCGCCAGAGGTCCGTAACTGGGGTCCGTACCGTAGGATACGGACCCGCTCGCCAGCCAATCAGAGCGCAGGATTTGGACCGCGAAAAAAATAATTATTATTTATTTTATTCACCTTCTTTAGCAACTATGCATGAACTCTTTACATGCACTTTGTATTCTTCAATTCCTGGTCATTTTTCAGATCTGCACGTGGGGGCTATGTTGGATGACAGAAAGTTGTCTGCACGTGCTTTGTTTGATGCTAACTCTCAGAGGCAGATACTGACAGGGGTCAGAGTTGAAGTAGGAAAGTCTACGTGCCACACGCTGCCCTTCCATGTATTTGTAAGTCCATACAATTCAGACAGACAGACAGATAGACTGATTATTCTTGTTTCTTTACTGTTTCTGGATATCTGCTTGTTTGATCAACAGGACACAGCAGACTACATCCGACCAATCAGTTTCTCCCTGAACTTCAAAATCAATGACACGGATAGTGGCCCAGTGCTCGATGAAGGCTGGCCAACCACACTTAAGCAGTCTGTGAGTTCAGTGTATCTCCAATCTTTATGCAAGCCACTTAAGAGAAGACCATTAAGTCTCAGCCCTTTACTTATAGCCCTGTGTTCATAGCGGCAGCCTCACAAAGCAGCTGGAAGTCAGTTATTTTTAATAGGAGTTAGCTACTTATAGTTACAGGAGGCCAGATGAAACAAACGTGGTTTAACTTTATGCACTTTTGAAGCAAAGCGATGACAATTAACTGTGGAAGTATTTTTCCCATTAATTTGTTAACACATTCATTCATTTAGCTTCAGTAACCACTTTATCCTGGTCAGTATCATGGTGGATCTGGAACATTAGATTAGATTAGATTAGATTAGATTAGATTAGATTAGATTAGATTAGATTAGATTAGATTAGATTAGATTAGATTAGATTAGATTAGATTAGATTCACTTTATTCATCCCACATCGGGGATGAATAAAAGTATAGAAAAATTGCCTTATTGAGAGGCTCGGAAAAATTGCACATTACAGGTAGACTCTGTATATATACACACATATATACATAAATTTTATATATATATATATATATATATATATATATATATATATATATATATATATATGAGTGATTCCACGCTTATGGGTACTGAAATGGGGACATGAACTTATTCACCTAAAACCATTTCTTTTTTTACCATCAGGTCACAAAACATGTAATCTTTAATGAATGATATGTTAAAAGATAACTTTAATTTTCTGAGATGTAATAAAAACATATTTATATGCCAAAGTCAAGCCTATGAGTTCCAAAATGATGTCTGTTACATTACTTCTGTTACAATTGTCCATCTCGCGTCTGTTACAAATTAATTACAATCTAGCTATATACCATGTTAATCTTATTGAAAGAATGTGTATGTTTATTCTACTACACATGTTTATTAATTATATTTGCTAAAACATCACCTTCCTATGTTTCAAAAAGTAATTCTACATTGTTAAAATTGAGAATATATATGTCCACAACACTTCTGTTACGTTCTGACTTTGGCATATAAATGTTTTTATTACATCTCAGAAAATTAAAGTTATCTTTTAACATATCATTCATTAAAGATTACATGTTTTGTGACCTGATGGTAAAAAAAAGAAATGGTTTTAGGTGAATTTTTAAAAATAAGTTCATGTCCCCATTTCAGTACCCATAAGCGTGGAATCACTCATATATATATATATATATATATATATGCATAAAAATAGGGCGGCACGGTGGTATAGTGGTTAGCGCTGTCGCCTCACAGCAAGAAGGTCCGGGTTCGAGCCCCGTGGCCAGCGAGGGCCTTTCTGTGCGGAGTTTGCATGTTCTCCCCGTGTCCGCCTGGGTTTCCTCCAGGTGCTCCGGTTTCCCCCACAGTCCAAAGACATGCAGGTTAGGTTAACTGGTGACTCTAAATTGACCGTAGGTGTGAATGTGAGTGTGAGTGGTTGTCTGTGTCTATGTGTCAGCCCTGTGATGACCTGGCGACTTGTCCAGGGTGTACCCCGCCTTTCGCCCGTAGTCAGCTGGGATAGGCTCCAGCTTGCCTGCGACCCTGTAGAAGGATAAAGCGGGCTAGAGATAATGAGATGAGATGCATAAAAATAGTTTAGGGCCTATATTATTGCACATAATAATTGCATTGATGAGAGATGGCAGAGGTAGTAGTGGTGAAGTAGTGCAAATTAAACGACAAACAGGTTATTGTTGCTACGTTACAAGTTGTGGGTCTTATACAGTCTGACAGCAGTAGGTATGAATGACCTGCGGTATCTCTCCTTCTTACACCGTGGGTGTAGCAGTCTACTACTAAAAGACCTGTTTAAAGCCCCCACAGCCTGATGTAGGGGGTGAGAGGGGTTATCCATGATTGAGGTCAGCTTGGATAACATCCTCCTCTCACCCACCACCTCAATGGAGTCCAGAGGACAGTCCAAGTCTCAGCCAGACCTTCTGACCAGTTTATTAAGTTTCTTCCTGTCCCTCTCTGAATTTCCACAGCCCCATATGGGACGCTGGTCCATTACAGGGCACCTTACACACACATGCGCACACACACATATTGTACTATCCAGGCTGCCATTGTGAACACAGGTATCCTAATACTGAAAACAGTACAGAAGATCCTGTCTGGCCATGTGTGTGTTTGATAGATTCCATTTTATAAAGACTGTGGAGAAGATGATGTGTGTGTTACAGACCTGGTTTTGAAAGCCCACATGGACATCAAAGGAACAAGGTAATACTAACAGGCTCTTGAGGTAGCCTGAACAAGCAAACAATTGTTTAGGACCGAATAATAGAAAGCCTGGGTTTGTAATGTTGTGTCAGTGTTGTATGAAGGTTAATCTCTTGTGCGCTGGCAGGCAGCAGCCTTACGTGATCCACAGTCCTCGAAGACGCCTGGCTGTGGAGGTTCAGCTCCAGAACCAGTTAGAGAATGCCTATAACACCAGCCTCATTCTTTATTACTCCAAAAACCTGCACTTCAGCAGCCTAAGTATACGGGTAAACACACTTCTGTTTCCAAGAGCATGTGTATTCCTTATCTACTCCGGTGAGTGATTACAATTAACTAAATGACAATGAAATTAAAATGTTCTCTTTCTCTCAGGAGGATGGCCAGTTTAAGATCGAGTGTACTGGACTGAGTTCCAACATTCACTCTTGCAATGTCAGCTATCCAGTCTTTCGCTCTGGGTCCAAGGTGCAATCTCCACTTCTGCTGCTCATCCTTATTGTCTGTTCAAACAGCTGTTTAAACTCATCTCATCCCCTCCTCTTATCTCTCATTCTCTCTTTTTTTCTATTAGGTGAACTTTATGTTGGAGTTTGAATTTAGTTGCACATCTCTTATCAATAAAGTTCAAATGAAGCTAGTTGCAGCAAGGTAGATGCACACACGCGGGCACGCACGCACACACGCAGTACTGTACAACAATTTTAGGTATATGCAAATAAATGCTGTAAAGCAAAGGTGCAAAGGAACAAATACTTGATAAAGAGCAATAAACTAGCCAAAGTCAATATTTGGTGTAACAACCAAGTAGTATCAGGTTCAATTTGTGCAGTTTTATAAGGAAATTAACTGGTAGGCTTTACTAAGCATTTTAGAGAATCTGCTACAGTTCTACTGGGAAATTCTTACTGTTGCACTTGCTTCTTTTTTTTGCATGCGAATCCCAGCAACGGGGCGGCACGGTGGTGTAGTGGTTAGCACTGTCGCCTCACAGCAAGAAGGTCCAGGTTCGAGCCCCGTGGCCGGCGAGGGCCTTTCTGTGTGGAGTTTGCATGTTCTCCCTGTGTCCGCGTGGGTTTCCTCCGGGTGCTCCGGTTTCCCCCACAGTCCAAAGACATGCAGGTTAGGTTAACTGGTGACTCTAAATTGAGCGTAGGTGTGAATGTGAGTGTGAATGGTTGTCTGTGTCTATGTGTCAGCCCTGTGATGACCTGGCGACTTGTCCAGGGTGTACCCCGCCTTTCGCCCGTAGTCAGCTGGGATAGGCTCCAGCTTGCCTGCGACCCTGTAGGACAGGATAAAGCGGCTAGAGATAATGAGATGAGATGAATCCCAGCAACATTCATTGTGTTGTTTTTTTTTTGTCTGAAAAAAAGCAGCAGAATTCATTATATTTTCTGGTCTGTTATATACAGTAACATGTTGCTTTCTTTACTGACATCCATACATTATTCTGTAACCCTACATTCACGCCAAACACGGTGAGAGCGTCACAATTTGTTCCGGCTGCCCTGCCAGCAATGCTGGTAAATTCATGAACGCGCTGTGATGTAGTTGAAATAGGCAGTTATAAGGTCGTTCTTGCAGACTTTATTTAAAAGGCCCACAAAACAAACATGTGCCATCCGGTATGTCATATCTCATCTCATTATCTGTAGCCGCTTTATCCTGTCCTACAGGGTCGCAGGCAAGCTGGAGCCTATCCCAGCTGACTACGGGCGAAAGGCGGGGTACACCCTGGACAAGTCGCCAGGTCATCACAGGGCTGACACATAGACACAGACAACCATTCACACTCACATTCACACCTACGCTCAATTTAGAGTCACCAGTTAACCTAACCTGCATGTCTTTGGACTGTGGGGGAAACCGGAGCACCCGGAGGAAACGCACGCAGACAAGGGGAGAACATGCAAACTCCGCACAGAAAGGCCCTCGCCGGCCACGGGGCTCGAACCCGGACCTTCTTGCTGTGAGGCGACAGTGCTAACCACTACACCACCGTGCCACCCTGTTTTTGTTTGATATTTCAAAAATATTGTATGAACATTTTGGCACAAAATTGATTCCATAGGGTGGCATTTCATTTTTAGTTTGAAAACTAATGTTTGAATACATAAAACATTTTGTACTGATGTCATAAAATAGACATCTTTAACAAAACGTACTAAAAAAAATAGGGTGCCTAAGATTTTTTGCACAATACTGTATATAGACACATGCACAGTTATGGGTACATAAATAAATTTATGCTACAGTAGAAGTTCAGAAATGCATCCGCAACTCAGATATGTAAGGAATAAAACATGATCTGACATGCTGTTCTAGAAAAATAATTAACAGTCCACAATCCAATGGTACTGTATGATGCAGTTATCCCCACGGACCCAATGTGTTTTATTCCTCTTATGCCACAGCAATTAGAAAATGACTAATTTATAAAAATGGTAAAGAATGACAAGCCATAATCTGAACCCTTTGGAATTACATTTAATGTTGTGGAATGTCCCTGAGAGCTAATGAGCTAATCTGATCATTTACGTATATAATAGTAACTACAAGAACTTAATACGGCATTAGAAAATGCATTGTTATGTTACAGAGAAAGTGAAAAAGTGTTCTCTTCTGAAGACTTTTTCATGGTGGAAAGTTAAAAGAAAGGCTTTAATGGACTTTCTCAGACTCAAGATCACGTGATCTGAAATGGGTAAACACAAATCCAAAATGGTGGTTGCTAATTGCTCTACGAGTGCGGCCAGTGATACAATTTGGGCAAAAGAAAAAACTCGATAAAATGACAAAAACGTCCACGATTATGATTGCAAATCATCTTTCAAAGTGTGGTAAACGAAGGTTTCAGTGCTACACAACTACCAAGCAATGCAAATTCATTTGTACATTTTAATAATTTCTTCCCTCCTGAAGTCTTTTATCGCTCAGAAAAGAATGAAACGATAGACTGCTATCAGTTGAATTATTATTGCAGCCATAAGCTGTGCAATAATGTACAACCCCGATTCCAAAAAAGTTGGGACAAAGTACAAATTGTAAATAAAAACGGAATGCAATGATGTGGAAGTTTCAAAATTCTATATTTTATTCAGAATAGAGCATAGATGACATATCAAATATTTAAACTGAGAAAATGTATCATTTAAAGAGAAAAATGAGGTGATTTTAAATTTCATGACAACAACACATCTCAAAAAAGTTGGGACAAGGCCATGTTTACCACTGTGAGACATCCCCTTTTCTCTTTACAACAGTCTGTAAACGTCTGGGGACTGAGGAGACAAGTTGCTCAAGTTTAGGGATAGGAATGTTAACCCATTCTTGTCTAATGTAGGATTCTAGTTGCTCAACTGTCTTAGGTCTTTTTTGTCGTATCTTCCGTTTTATGATGCGCCAAATGTTTTCTATGGGTGAAAGATCTGGACTGCAGGCTGGCCAGTTCAGTACCCGGACCCTTCTTCTACGCAGCCATGATGCTGTAATTGATGCAGTATGTGGTTTGGCATTGTCATGTTGGAAAATGCAAGGTCTTCCCTGAAAGAGACGTCGTCTGGATGGGAGCATATGTTGCTCTAGAACCTGGATATACCTTTCAGCATTGACGGTGTCTTTCCAGATGTGTAAGCTGCCCATGCCCCACGCACTAATGCAACCCCATACCATCAGAGATGCAGGCTTCTGAACTGAGCGCTGATAACAACTTGGGTCGTCCTTCTCCTCTTTAGTCCGAATGACACTGATTTCCATAAAGAACTTCAAATTTTGATTCGTCTGACCACAGAACAGTTTTCCACTTTGCCACAGTCCATTTTAAATGAGCCTTGGCCCAGAGAAGACGTCTGCACTTCTGGATCATGTTTAGATACGGCTTCTTCTTTGAACTATAGAGTTTTAGCTGGCAACGGCGGATGACACGGTGAATTGTGTTCACAGATAATGTTCTCTGGAAATATTCCTGAGCCCATTTTGTGATTTCCAATACAGAAGCATGCCTGTATGTGATGCAGTGCCGTCTAAGGGCCCGAAGATCACGGGCACCCAGTATGGTTTTCCGGCCTTGACCCTTATGCACGGAGATTCTTCCAGATTCTCTAGATCTTTTGATGATATTATGCACTGTAGATGATGATATGTTCAAACTCTTTGCAATTTTACACTGTCAAACTCCTTTCTGATATTGCTCCACTATTTGTCGGTGCAGAATTAGGGGGATTGGTGATCCTCCTCCCATCTTTACTTCTGAGAGCCGCTGCCACTCCAAGATGCTCTTTTTATACCCAGTCATGTTAATGACCTATTGCTAATTGACCTAATGAGTTGCAATTTGGTCCTCCAGCTGTTCCTTGTTTGTACCTTTAACTTTTCCAGCCTCTTATTGCCCCTGTCCCAACTTTTTTGAGATGTGTTGCTGTCATGAAATTTCAAATGAGCCAATATTTGGTATGGAATTTCAAAATGTCTCACTTTCAACATTTGATATGTTGTCTATGTTCTATTGTGAATACAATATCAGTTTTTGAGATTTGTAAATTATTGCATTCCGTTTTTATTTACAATTTGTACTTTGTCCCAACTTTTTTGGAATCGGGGTTGTACCATTTTGAGCTATAGCTCAGACTTCGTAGTTCATGAATACAGATAATCCATACAAACACATGAGGCATGTAGGCGTTTGTTTACCCATTTCAAACCACATGACCACAGCGCTCCAATGGAGCCGAGGAGGTCTATCTCTGACTGTTGCAGACTTAGAGACTCCTTCAATAAATATTAAATAAACGTTCTTATCACAATATCAATACTCAGATGCGTTTCTGTGTTAAGTAACATTTTTAAAAATCAGTTTATTATTGGGTTTAAATGGTGGCATGTCCACCTATTGAGTTAGGTGTTATTATAGAAATGATAACATATCAGAATGAGCACATTAACATAAACATGTGGTTTGAAACAACACCTTCTCCTCCAGAATCACCAGAGACTCTAACAGTGCTGTGGTATAAAGACTATTGCAGCTTGATATAATGCATGTAAGAGGCTGACCAATACAGACAGTTGAATGTGAATTAATGTTATTGGGGTTAAGTACAGATACTAACGTGCATGTGTTTGGTCACAGTGACAGTGTAGAGCAAGAGAAGACTCTGTTCGACAACACAGTTCAGTTACAGAGTATAGTTCAGTACAAGCCTGATCTCTTCATCACCAGGTTAGTGACGAATTCCCTCTAAAGTCACTTCGACTCAAATTGGTTGGTGCGCTCTCGCTGGATTTGATTGTACATGTTTTTCCTTTTCTGTTGTTTTGGTGCATATGCTTATAATAGCACTTGTGTTTTATTCACTGTTCATACTCTTAGACCATAAAAGTGTGATGCCAGATTTCCTCACCTGCCATAACAATGTTTTTGGAAAATGTGAACTGTGCTTTCATAAACTGTATGAACCACTAAGAAAACGCTATGTATTTTAAGTGCAGTATTTCATACACTACCGTTCAAAAGTTTGGGGTCACCCAGACAATTTTGTGTTTTCCATGAAAAGTCACACTTTTATTTCCCACCATAAGTTGTAAAATGAATAGAAAATATAGTCGAGACATTTTTCTGGCCATTTTGAGCATTTAATCGACCCCACAAATGTGATGCTCCAGAAACTCAATCTGCTCAAAGGAAGGTCAGTTTTATAGCTTCTCTAAAGAGCTCAACTGTTTTCAGCTGTGCTAACATGATTGTACAAGGGTTTTCTAATCATCCATTAGCCTTCTGAGGCAATGAGCAAACACATTGTACCATTAGAACACTGGAGTGAGAGTTGCTGGAAATGGGCCTCTATACACCTATGGAGATATTGCACCAAAAACCAGACATTTGCAGCTAGAATAGTCATTTACCACATTAGCAATGTATAGAGTGGATTTCTGATTAGTTTAAAGTGATCTTCATTGAAAAGAACAGTGCTTTTCTTTCAAAAATAAGGACATTTCAAAGTGACCCCAAACTTTTGAACAGTAGTGTATATGAAGTGTAAAGTTCATAAAAAAAAAAAAATTGTGCAAATACTCCATCCCTCATGCTTTCTCTTGGTTTGGTCCTGTGCAGTGATTCCAATCTAAACCGCTATGAGGTCCATCCCACCAGGACCGTATCAGAGGGGACAGGACCTGAATTCTACACAAATTTCAGGGTATGTGCTATAAATAATGCGTAGTTATCGATATTAATCGATAATTCAGCCTAATATTTGTATATAATGAAATCTGTCTTTGTTTTGTGTGTTTGACAATATCCTCATTCCCAAACTGATGAATACGAGTTATGTGCGTGTGGTTATGTGTGTGTTTAGATACAGAACCTAGGCTGTTATGCGGTCAGCAATCTGGAGCTGAGTGTCAGTTTACCCTCCGTAGCTGCTGCAGACAGAACTTTCGCTTCTGTAGTGGATGCTTTCTCTCACAATGTGAGTGTTAACTTGTGAGTGTGGGTAGTGGCAAGGTATTATCTCTAAATCATGAACAATAGAAGGCGACACACATGCAGTTTAACGTTTGTTTTAATGTATACAGAGTGCAGTTATGTTTGCAGTGCAGGTAATATGAACATATGGGATTGTGTGTGTGTGTGTGTGTGTGTGTGTAGACCTCTGGTGTAAACTGCAGTATTAAGAGTGAATTAGCCCAGCTAAAAGCTTCTCAGAGAGACGTGCGTCCACTTCATCCTGATGACATGAAGAAAAATGAATTTTTAGTAAGAGACATTAACTTATTTATTCACCCCTAAACACTTCACATTTGATATGGTCAATGCAGGGAAACACATACTTTTATATAAACCTGCTACTATGTGACATTATTATTATTATTATTGTATTCATGTGTGGGTATTAAATATGTGTGTGCAGAACTGCAGCTCTTCTTGGTGTGTAGAGGTTGTGTGTCAAATCCAACAACTGCTGAAGGGACAAACAGCCGTTATTCGCATCACTAGAAGGGTGCATGATAACTTCTTCAGACAGGTAAGGAGCACACACCAACATACACCTCAAATATAGTTAAAATATAAATATATGTTTGTCAAAACCTGTGTACAATTCCAGTCTGGGCGGCACGGTGGTGTAGTGGTTAGCACTGTCGCCTCACAGCAAGAAGGTCCTGGGTTCGAGCCCCGTGGCCGGCGAGGGCCTTTCTGTGTGGAGTTTGCATGTTCTCCCCGTGTCCGCGTGGGTTTCCTCCGGGTGCTCCGGTTTCCCCCACAGTCCAAAGACATGCAGGTTAGGTTAACTGGTGACTCTAAATTGACCGTAGGTGTGAATGTGAGTGTGAATGGTTGTCTGTGTCTATGTATCAGCCCTGTGATGACCTGGCGACTTGTCCAGGGTGTACCCCGCCTTTCGCCCGTAGTCAGCTGGGATAGGCTCCAGCTTGCCTGCAACCCTGTAGAACAGGATAAAGCGGCTAGAGATAATGAGATGAGATGAGAATTCCAGTCTGGTGAACAGAATTTTAATATTGCCTATACTGAATGAGGAAGCCATGTCCTAAAGGTTAGAGAAGCAGCTTTGGGACCAAAAGGTCGCCCGTTCGATTCCCTGGACCAGCAGGAATGGCTGAAGTGCCCTTGAGCAAGGCACCTAACCCCAACTGCTCCCCAGGCTGCTCTGGGTATGTTGTATGTCGCTCTGGTTAAGAGCGTCTGCTAAAATGCCTGTAATGTAATGTAATTGAAAAATATACATACAATGCTGCCAAATTAAGGCACCTCAGTAGGTGGTTGTTCTCCTATTCTGATGTCACTGGTGTGCAGAAACTGCCCAAAAATGCTACCTACCTACCTGCCTTTTGTAAAAGTCATTCACTACATTTACATGCACAAAAGATTCTGGTTTTTCACCTTATTTCGAAAAAGACAGTATTCCTATGGCTAATAAAAAGGAATATTCTGCTAAGATTCAAATTTCCATACATTTACCTTACAAACCATTGTGTACTTGGTTTGCGTACGGTATGACGCACAGAGCTGACCGTAAACAGGCAAGAGGCTGTGTGTTGCAAACTGCCATAAAAACCCCAACAGAGACGTATATTCTGAATGCACTGTATACATGTCCAAAGAATGCTCCAAAAAATCCGAATATCATCAGCATATCCATCCATCCATTATCTGTAGCCGCTTATCCTGTGCAGGGTCGCAGGCAAGCTGGAGCCTATCCCAGCTGACTATGGGCGAGAGGCGGGGTACACCCTGGACAAGTCATCAGGTCATTGCAGGGCTGACACATACAGTGGTGCTTGAAAGTTTGTGAACCTTTTAGAATTTTCTATATTTCTGCATAAATATGACCTAAAACATCATCAGATTTTCACACAAGTCCTAAAAGTAGATAAAGAGAACCCAGTTAAACAAATGAGACAAAAATATTATACTTGGTCATTTGTTTACTGAGGAAAATGATCCAATATTACATATCTGTGAATGGCAAAAGTATGTGAAGCTTTGCTTTCAGTATCTGGTGTGACCCCCTTGTGCAGCAATAACTGCAACTAAACGTTTGCGGTAACTGTTGATCAGTCCTGCACACCGGCTTGGAGGAATTTTAGCCCATTCCTCCATACAGAACAGCTTCAACTCTGGGATGTTGGTGGGTTTCCTCACATGAACTGCTCGCTTCAGGTCCTTCCACAACATTTCCATTGGATTAAGGTCAGGACTTTGACTTGGCCATTCCAAAACATTAACTTTATTCTTCTTTAACCATTCTTTGGTAGAATGACTTGTGTGCTTAGGGTCGTTGTCTTGCTGCATGACCCACCTTCTCTTGAGATTCAGTTCATGGACAGATGTCCTGACATTTTCCTTTAGAATTCGCTGGTATAATTCAGAATTCATTGTTCCATCAATGATGGCAAGCCGTCCTGGCCCAGATGCAGCAAAACAGGCCCAAACCATGATACTACCACCACCATGTTTCACAGATGGGATAAGGTTCTTATGCAGGAATGCAGTGTTTTCCGTTCTCCAAACATAAGCCTTCTCATTTAAACTCACAGATACGGTATGTAATATTGGATCATTTCCCTCAATAAATAAATGGCCACGTATAATATTTTTGTCTCATTTGTTTAACTGGGATCTCTTTATCTACTTTTAGGACTTGTGTGAAAATCTGATGATGTTTTAGGTCATATTTATGCAGAAATATAGAAAATTCTAAAGGGTTCACAAACTTTCAAGCACCACTGTAGAGACAAACAACCATTCACAGTCAATTTAGAGCCACCAATTAGCCTAACCTGCATATCTTTGGACTGTGGGGAAAACCAGAGCACCCAAAGGAAACCCAAGCAGACACTGGGAGAACATGCAAACTCCGCACAGAAAGGCCCATGTCAGCTGCTGGGCTTGAACCCAGGATCTTCTTACTTTGAGGTGACAGTGCTAAGCACTACACCACTGTGCCACCCTATCAGCATATCCCATGTCTTAATCGGACAATCCTAACTTCAGAACGAGGCCAAATTCGGATTATCCAAACATGCTGTTTACGTGACCTGTATCAAGTTCTGAATATTCAGAATAATAGTGGACTATTAGTGTGCATGTAAACATACAGACTGTTTTCCGTCAGTTGGAAGTCTTCAGAACAGAGGACTTTGGGCTTTGCGGTTTCTCCCTAACATGACAAGCTGCTTTTTTATTGTTTTGTTTTCTTAATTCAAGAGAGAGTAAAAAAGAGAAGTTGGTGAGGGAACTGTTTATAACCGCTATAACATAAGTAATAAAAAGGAGCTTGTTTTGCAGATGTTCAACAACATTAAATGTAACTATATAGTAATAAAAAGCGCCATGTGATTCTTTAATTAATAATAAAAATGTAATCGCCTGTCTAATGCTGTGATCTAAGAGCAATGAAACAAGGTGGCAATCCATCACACCATCCAGTCATTGATTATTTTCTTATAATAGCATGCGCGGTCATATTTTTTTTATTCCTTACATGAAAATAAATTTTCCCAACACAAGACTTTTTTAAACCCTTACAATCCCAGTGGGGGCGGCACGGCGGTGTAGTGGTTAGCGCTGTCGCCTCACAGCAAGAAGGTCCGGGTTCGAGCCCCGTGGCCGGCGAGGGCCTTTCTGTGTGGAGTTTGCATGTTCTCCCCGTGGGTTTCCTCCAGGTGCTCCGGTTTCCCCCACAGTCCAAAGACATGCAGGTTAGGTTAACTGGCGGCTCTAAATTGACCGTAGGTGTGAATGTGAGTGTGAATGGTTGTCTGTGTCTATGTGTCAGCCCTGTGATGACCTGGCGACTTGTCCAGGGTGTACCCCGCCTTTCGCCCGTAGTCAGCTGGAATAGGCTCCAGCTTGCCTGCAGAAAAGGATAAAATGGCTACAGATAATGAGATGAGACAATCCCAGTGTAAATGAATCATTTTGTTTGTGTTTTATTTGTCTGTCTGTATTAGGCGAAGTTCAAAGCTGTGATGATAGTCGCCTCCTACCACCTGTCTGCTCAGGAGACTAATCTGATCACACTGGGTAATGCTGGCCTTTGGAGGGAGGTGAGAGGACTGCAGGGACTCAAACACAACCAACATTACTAATATACATAGGCCATATGACACTTGCCTCTGAAGAACCATGTGGTGTGATTGCGTTGTGTCTGTAGACCGTGTTGGAGGTACTGAAGGGTCGTTCAATTCCAATTTCTCTATGGATCCTCATCGGCAGTATCATTGGAGGCCTACTGCTGCTTGCACTTATCATTTTCATCCTTTGGAAGGTATGGACATTACAGTAATTTATAGTATTTAATTTTTTTAAATGAGATACTCATTTGTGTATGTGCTGATTATTTAACAGTTATTCCATGAAATCGAGTCGTACATGAGCTGATAGCAGACGAAGCGCATAGCGCCGAGTTGGCTATAAGCCATGTACGGCGAGATTGAGTGGAATAACTGTTTTATTCTATCCACATTCACTCGATTTTGTAAACCGAGCATTTTCAAATATTCTTTTTTGGGGGGGTTATTTTCGAGTAGGGTTTTTATTTCGTCCTCGGTTGGTTCAGCAACATGCTCCACCATTTTGTTTTTCTCCACTCACAGTATATGAGCTGATAGCCTCGTAGTAGAGTAGCCAATCAGAGCGCACGATTGCTCATATCCAGTGAATGTTAATAGAATAATGGCTATTATCCAATACTGATCAGACTTCAAAACATCAAGCATCCCTAACACTTGGCTTTATATAACTTTTGATTGAAAGTACAGCTTCCATACTGCTCAAACACTGATTCAGTCTCACACATAAAAGTAAACTTTTCACATGAGGCCCCTCCTTGGTTTACACCAGCGAACCCAAACACAATTGGATCTACATAATGAGAGGCATATGTTTCACTCAACTGGCACCATCACAAACTTTCCACAATGGCTTTTCTTATTCTGTGACACTTGGTTTGCCTCTAAAATTACATTTCTGCCTGCTAACCCAAAGATCTGTTGAACACTGAAAGCATAAGCTAAACATTGCAGATAAAGCAAACAAATAAAGTATTGCAAAACCTGATCTTGTTTTTTTTTTTTTTTACTCACTTCTTCTCCTATCTACCTTCCAGTTGGGCTTTTTCACAAGGAAACAGAGAAAAGATGACGAGGACCACGAGGACTGAGTTTCACCTCCACTGACGCACTGAGTTGATACGTTTCGCATGGTGATCTAATAGTGCACATTCGGTTTAAAATTTGACTCCTTCCCTTCGTCTGGGAGCAGAACACTTAGCTTTTATACCTGCTCCACATCCCTGAGAGAAGTGAGTGCTAGCAACAGTATTGAATTATAGCAAGCAGAAATGCCTTTTGGCTGTAAGCACGATGTGAATAAAGCAGGCAGTGAATTGAGGTTTGGTCAGGACAGAATTTCAGCTCAGCTGAGACGTCAAATGAAAGATCTCAAGCAGGCTTCCCAGGGCGCTGTAATGAATGACCTTAATATAGCTACAGCGAGGCACCGCTAATGTCAGGCTGTATTTGGATTGCAGACTAGAGGAGGGTGGGGAAGAAGACTGAGTGCAATGAAATGCACTATTCAGGCATAGGGACAAGAGGTGTAATTTTACGGAAGCCGCGAGAGGCCCTTCATATAATCTTTTTTTATTCACCTTGTTATCCCGAGATAACGACATAATTAATTCAGGATCTCGAGAAAACAACACAACTAATTCGAGATCTCGAGAAAACAAAACCGTTATTCTGAGATCTCGAGAAAACAAAACCGTTATTCCGAGATAACGACATAATTAATTCAGGATGTCAAGAAAACAACACAACTAATTCGAGATCTCGAGAAAACAAAACAATTATTCCGTGATCTCGAGAAAACAAAACAATTATTTCATGATCTCGAGAAAACAACTGAGATTTCTAGCAGAGCTGCGCCCCCTGTGGGTCAGACAACGAAGACTTAGAAATTGGCGGACATGTAACAGAGCAGAAATGGCTTTTTACAATGCCTTGAGAGACAGGGGGGCCAGTCTTCTGCGGAGGTGCCGCGGGCTAATTTTGAAATTATCCCTTATTAAAAGACTTAATGCAATCTCTCCCTGTGTCAACCCCTGATCAAAATATTGCCTTATTAGGTGATCGATTATTCCAGACATTCTAATGACTAAAGTCATTATATACAGAATGAGAAATAGCCCCAAAGTCAGCATATCACAAGTCTCTTGGCGCACCTGAATGAACCATTTCTCAGCTGTTTACTCGAGATCATGAAATAATTGTTTTGTTTTCTCGAGATCACGGAATAATTGTTTTGTTTTCTCGAGATCTCGGAATAACGGTTTTGTTTTCTCGAGATCTCGAATTAGTTGTGTTGTTTTCTCGAGATCCTGAATTAATTATGTCGTTATCTCGGAATAACGGTTTTGTTTTCTCGAGATCTCGAATTGTGTTGTTTTCTCGAGATCCTGAATTAATTATGTCGTTATCTCGGAATAACGGTTTTGTTTTCTCAAGATCTCGAAATAACGGTTTTGTTTTCTTGAGATCTCGAATTAGTTGTGTTGTTTTCTTGACATCCTGAATTAATTATGTCGTTATCTCGGAATAACGGTTTTGTTTTCTCGAGATCTCGGAATAACTGTTTTGTTTTCTCGAGATCTCGAATTAGTTGTGTTGTTTTCTCGAGATCCTGAATTAATTATGTCGTTATCTCGGAGTAACGGTTTTGTTTTCTCGAGATCTCGAATTAGTTGTGTTGTTTTCTCGAGATCCTGAATTAATTATGTCGTTATCTCGGAATAACGGTTTTGTTTTCTCGAGATCTCGAATTAGTTGTGTTGTTTTCTCGAGATCCTGAATTAATTATGTCGTTATCTCGGAATAACGGTTTTGTTTTCTCAAGATCTCGAAATAACGGTTTTGTTTTCTCGAGATCTCGAATTAGTTGTGTTGTTTTCTCGAGATCCTGAATTAATTATGTCGTTATCTCGGGATAACAAGGTGAATAAAAAAAGGATTATATGAAGGGCCTCTCTCGGCTTCCGTAGTAATTCAAATCAAATTCACTTTATTTATCTGCATACGAATACCAAGTTTTATTCAGTCAGTGTTCATTCCTCAGGTTTGCATTTCTCATATTTTGAGTCAAAAATTGTTGAATAAAGTTTTGTAAATCACTCTGAGCTGGCACTCATTGTTAATTCAGATCTCATATTTGGCAGGACACCCACACAACCATTCATGAAACCAAGTACTTTTATTATCATGATTGTATGCATTCTCATATTCTGTTTGTGTCCATATCTGCAATAAAATAATCAGTTCTCGAGGTAAAACATACATATACAAAAGGTATTACAAAGCAACATGATAGAACTTCTACGCTATTCATCCTTCCTCGTAAGCTAAATAATCAACTAAACATATGAGTAAATGCAGCAAAAATACAAAACAAGGCCAATTTTACATATTTTTTGTGACTCCGATTATGCATACATGCACAGACCCAAATCTCAACAAATTTGGGAACTAGATCTAATTAAACATCGACTACCGTGTCAGCGTGAGGATGTAGCTGAGTTAACATAAGACTCTAGAAGGAATATGGTCTCATCCACCTGGTTCTCGCTTGAATCCAACCTGTCGTTAGAAACAGAAAAAGACAAAAGGTTTTTTTTAATCAAACATGATTCTGTCCTGGGGGCAGCACGGTGGTGTAGTGGTTAGCGCTGTCGCCTCACAGCAAGAAGGTCCTGGGTTCGAGGCCGGCGAGGGCCTTTCTGTGTGGAGTTTGCATGTTCTCCCCGTGTCTGCGTGGGTTTCCTCCGGGTGCTCCGGTTTCCCCCACAGTCCAAACGCATGCAGATAGATTAACTAGTGACTCTAAATTGAATGCGAGTGTGAATGGTTGTGTGTCAGTCCTGTGATGACCTGATGACTTGTCCAGGGTGTACCCCGCCCCTCACCCATAGTCGGCTGGGATAGGCTCCAGCTTGCCTGCGACCTTGCACAGGATAAGCGGCTACAGATAATGGATGGATGGATGGATGGATGATTATGTCCTGTAGTACTAATTATTTTACTGTTTTATATTGTAACTCTATGATGAATCTAGTGAGTGTGAATGGTTGTGTCTCTCTATGTGTCAGCCCTGCGATGATCTGGCGACTTGTCCAGGGTGTATCCCGCCTCTTGCCCATAGTCAGCTGGGATAGGCTCCAGCTTGCCTGCGACCCTGTAGGACAGGATGAGCGGCTACAGATAATGGATGGATGGATGATTAATCTATTGCTCATGTGATGTGGCACCCTTAACTAGAGCATGCTTACATACACTCACTATCCACTTCACTCACTGTGCACATTCACGCAGTTCTCTAATCAGCCAATCATGTGGCAGCAGCACAATGCATAAAATCATGCAGATACAGGTCAAAAGCTTCGGTTAATGTTCACATCAAACATCAGAATGAAGAAAGTGCGATTTCGGAGACTTTGACTGTGGCATGGATTTTGGTATCAGAAGGGCTGGTTTGAGTATTTCAGAAACTACTAATCTCCTATGAATTTCTAGATGAATGTGCAGGTGTTTCTAATAATGTAGACAGTGTGTATATATATATATATATATATATATATATATATATATATATATATACATACACACACACAGTGCTGTGCAAAAGTCTTAGGCACGTATAAAGAAATGCTGTACAGTGCTCAGCGTAAATAAGTACACCCCCTTTGAAAAGTAACATTTTAAACAATATCTCAATGAACACAAACAATTTCCAAAATGTCGACAAGACAAAGTTTAATATAACATCTGTTTAACTTATAACGTGAAAGTAAGGTTAATAATATAAACTTAGATTACACATTTTTCAGTTTTACTCAAATTAGGGTGGTGCAAAAATGAGTACACCCCACAACAAAAACTACTACATCTAGTACTTTGTATGGCCTCCATGATTTTTAATGACAGCACCAAGTCTTCTAGGCATGGAATGAACAAGCTGGCGACATTTTGCAACATCAATCTTTTTCCATTCTTCAACAATGACCTCTTTTAGTGACTGGATGCTGGATGGAGAGTGATGCTCAACTTGTCTCTTCAGAATTCCCCAAAGAAAATAATTTCTTTACACCACAAAGGTGAAGGCTCCAAGAAGATCAGCAAAGCTTTACTTATCAGTCAGAATACTGTAGCAAAAGTGGTACAAAAATTTAAGAAAGATGGAACTGCAGCCATCTCACAGAGACGTCCAGGTCGTCCACAGAAGTTAACACCTCGACAGGAGCGTCTTCTGAAGAGAAGGGTTGAAGAAAATCGGCATGCAAGTTCACTGCAGTTATCTAAAGAAGTAGAAAGCCAAACTGGGGTGACTATTTCCCGTGACGCAATACGGCGTACACTGCAGAGGAATGGCATGCATGGATGCCGTCCACGAAAGAAGCCTCTCCTAAAGCCCAGGCACAAAAAAGCCCACCTAGAGTTTGCCAGGGCCCATGCTGACAAAGATGAAGACTACTGGGACTCTATACTCTGGAGTGATGAGACCAAGATACAGTGGGGCAAAAAAGTATTTAGTCAGCCACCAATTATGCAAGTTTTCCCACTTAAAAAGATGAGAGAGGCCTGTAATTTTCATCATAGGTACACTTCAACTATGAGAGACAGAATGGGGGGAAAGAGTCCAGGAAATCACATTGTAGGATTTTTAATGAATTAATTGGTAAATTCCTCGGTAAAATAAGTATTTGGTCACCTACAACCCCGATTCCAAAAAAGTTGGGACAAAGTACAAATTGTAAATAAAAACGGAATGCAATAATTTACAAATCTCAAAAACTGATATTGTATTCACAGTAGAACATAGAGAACATATCAAATGTCGAAAGTGAGACATTTTGAAATTTCATGCCAAGTATTGGCTCATTGGAAATTTCATGACAGCAACACATCTCAAAAAAGTTGGGACGGGGCAATAAGAGGCTGGAAAAGTTAAAGGTACAACAAAGGAACAGCTGGAGGACCAAATTGCAACTCATTAGGTCAATTGGCAATAGGTCATTAACATGACTGGGTATAAAAAGAGCATCTTGGAGTGGCAGCGGCTCTCAGAAGTAAAGATGGGAAGAGGATCACCAATCCCCCTAATTCTGCACCGACAAATAGTGGAGCAATATCAGAAAGGAGTTCGACAGTGTAAAATTGCAAAGAGTTTGAACGCATCATCATCTACAGTGCATAATATCATCAAAAGATTCAGAGAATCTGGAAGAATCTCTGTGCGTAAGGGTCAAGGCCGGAAAACCATACTGGGTGCCCGTTGATCTTCGGGCCCTTAGACGGCACTGCATCACATACAGGCATGCTTCTGTATTGGAAATCACAAAATGGGCTCAGGAATATTTCCAGAGAACATTATCTGTGAACACGATTCACCGTGCCATCCGCCGTTGCCAGCTAAAACTCTGTAGTTCAAGGAAGAAGCCGTATCTAAACACGATCCAGAAGCGCAGACGTCTTCTCTGGGCCAAGGCTCATTTAAAATGGACTGTGGCAAAGTGGAAAACTGTTCTGTGGTCAGACGAATCAAAATTTGAAGTTCTTTATGGAAATCAGGGACGCCGTGTCATTCGGACTAAAGAGGAGAAGGACGACCCAAGTTGTTATCAGCGCTCAGTTCAGAAGCCTGCATCTCTGATGGTATGAGGTTGCATTAGTGCATGTGGCATGGGCAGCTTACACATCTGGAAAGACACCATCAATGCTGAAAGGTATATCCAGGTTCTAGAGCAACATATGCTCCCATCCAGACGACGTCTCTTTCAGGGAAGACCTTGCATTTTCCAACATGACAATGCCAAACCACACACTGCATCAATTACAGCATCATGGCTGTGTAGAAGAAGGGTCCGGGTACTGAACTGGCCAGCCTGCAGTCCAGATCTTTCACCCATACAAAACATTTAGCGCATCATTAAATGGAAGATATGACAAAAAAGACCTAAGACAGTTGAGCAACTAGAATCCTACATTAGACAAGAATGGGTTAACATTCCTATCCCTAAACTTGAGCAACTTGTCTCCTCAGTCCCCAGACGTTTACAGACTGTTGTAAAGAGAAAAGGGGATGTCTCACAGTGGTAAACATGGCCTTGTCCCAACTTTTTTGAAATGTGTTGTTGTCATGAAATTTAAAATCACCTAATTTTTCTCTTTAAATGATACATTTTCTCAGTTTAAACATTTGATATGTCATCTATGTTCTATTCTGATTAAAATATGGAATTTTGAAACTTCCACATCATTGCATTCCGTTTTTATTTACAATTTGTACTTTGTCCCAACTTTTTTTGAATCGGGGTTGTACAAACAAGCAAGATTTCTGGCTCTCACAGACCTGTAACAACTTCTTTAAGAGGCTCCTCTGTCCTCCACTCGTTACCTGTATTAATGGCACCTGTTTGAACTCGTTATCAGTATAAAAGACACCTGTCCACAACCTCAAACAGTCACACTCCAAACTCCACTATGGCCAAGACCAAAGAGCTGTCAAAGGACACCAGAAACAAAATTGTAGACCTGCACCAGGCTGGGAAGACTGAATCTGCAATAGGTAAGCAGCTTGGTGTGAAGAAATCAACTGTGGGAGCAATTATTAGAAAATGGAAGACATAAAAGACCACTGATAATCTCCCTCGATCTGGGGCTCCACGCAAGATCTCACCCCGTGGGGTCAAAATGATCACAAGAACGGTGAGCAAAAATCCCAGAACCACACGGGGGGACCTAGTGAATGACCTGCAGAGAGCTGGGACCAAAGTAACAAAGGCTACCATCAGTAACACACTACGCCGCCAGGGACTCAAATCCTGCAGTGCCAGATGTGTCCCCCTGCTTAAGCCAGTACATGTCCAGGCCCGTCTGAAGTTTGCTAGAGAGCATTTGGATGATCCAGAAGAGGATTGGGAGAATGTCATATGGTCAGATGAAACCAAAATAGAAATTTTTGGTAAAAACTCAACTTGTGTTTGGAGGAGAAAGAATGCCGAGTTGCATGCAAAGAACACCATACCTACTGTGAAGCATGGGGGTGGAAACATCATGCTTTGGGGCTGTTTTTCTGCAAAGGGACCAGGACGACTGATCCGTGTAAAGGAAAGAATGAATGGGGCCATGTATCATGAGATTTTGAGTGAAAACCTCCTTCCATCAGCAAGGGCATTGAAGATGAAACGTGGCCGGGTCTTTCAGCATGACAATGATCCCAAACACACCGCCCGGGCAACGAAGGAGTGGCTTCGTAAGAAGCATTTCAAGGTCCTGGAGTGGCCTAGCCAGTCTCCAGATCTCAACCCCATAGAAAATCTTTGGAGGGGGTTGAAAGTCCGTGTTGCCCAGCGACAGCCCCAAAACATCACTGCTCTAGAGGAGATCTGCATGGAGGAATGGGCCAAAATACCAGCAACAGTGTGTGAAAACCTTGTGAAGACTCACAGAAAACGTTTGACTTCTGTCATTGCCAACAAAGGGTATATAACAAAGTATTGAGATGAACTTCTGTTATTGACCAAATACTTATTTTCCACCATAATTTGCAAATAAATTCTTTAAAAATCAGACAATGTGATTTTCTGGATTTTTTTTTCTCATTTTGTCTCTCATAGTTGAGGTATACCTATGATGAAAATTACAGGCCTCTCTCATCTATTTAAGTGGGAGAACTTGCACAATTGGTGACTGACTAAATACTTTTTTGCCCCACTGTAAATCTTTTTGGAACTGATGGCTTCAAAACTGTATGGTGTCACAAAGGTGAGGAACACAAAGAAAAATGCATGGTGCCTACAGTGAAACATGGTGGTGGCAGTGTCCTTATGTGGGGCTGCATGAGTGCTGCTGGTGTCGGGGAGCTGCATTTCATTGATGGCATCATGAATTCACAGATGTATTGCTCTATACTGAAAGAGAATATGCTACCATCACTCCGTGCCCTTGGTCGTCGTGCACTTTTCCAACATGACTAAACACACATCTAAGGCCACTGTTGGATTTCTGAAGAAGAACAGGGTGAAAGTGATTCAGTGGCCAAGTATGTCTCCTGATCTGGACCCAATCGAACACCTATGGGGAATTCTGAAGAGACAAGTTGAGCATCACTCTCCATCCAGCATCCAGTCATTAAAAGAGGCCATTGTTGAAGAATGGAAAAAGATTGATGTTGCAAAATGTCGCCAACTTGTTCATTCCATGCCTAGAAGACTTGGTGCCGTCATTAAAAATCATGGAGGCCATACAAAGTACTAGATGTAGTAGTTTTTGTTGTGGGGTGTACTCATTTTTGCACCACCCTAATTTGAGTAAAACTGAAAAATGTGTAATCTAAGTTTATATTATTAACCTTACTTTCACGTTATAAGTTAAACAGATGTTATATTAAACTTTGTCTTGTCAACATTTTGGAAATTGTTTGTGTTCATTGAGATATTGTTTAAAAAGTTACTTTTCAAAGGGGGTGGACTCATTTACGCTGAGCACTGTAGATCAAAAATGGCTTAAAAATAATGAAATGAAATGTTTCAACATTAAAAAAAATACTATAAACAGCAGTAAGTTATAATAAGTGAAACAAAGTCAATATGTGGTGTGAGACGACCCTTTGCTTTAAAATAAATAAATAAATAAATAAATAAAATAGTAGTCTCAGGTACAGTGAGTGCAGTTTTATAAGGAAATGAGCTGTAGGTTTTACTGAGCATCTTACAGAACCAGCCACAGTTCTTCTGCACACTTTGATCATCACACTTGCTTCTTCATTTCACAGCAAAGCCCAGTAGCCCCCATTATGTTTTCCTTTTTCATCTGAAAAGTGGTCTTTTATGTAATATGCTGCTCAGATACAAACTTTTTATTTCCCTGTAACATTGAATTTTGTGCTGGAAAACAAATATTTGGACTCTAAAATGTTTTTGTACTGACTTGATAATGTAGAAGTCATCAAATAGAAATCTATATGTTTGTATGAAAAAAATATAGGGTGTCTAAGACTTTTGCACAGCACTGTATACACACACACACACCTATACATAACATACACTGAGCTGATTAGTGTAGTTTGCATGTAGTGTCATTTAGTACTTGTTGGTACTAATGATGTGGACTAATCTTTGCTCGATAATCTAAAGCAGGGCTTTTCAAAGTGTGGGGCGCGCCTCCCCTAGGGGGCGCCAGAGTTCTTCAGGGGGGGCGCAACGTGAGGAAAAATAAACCAGAATAAATTACTATTGCGGACATTTAGCGAACTTCAGCTAGCCTTTGCCAGAGACAAAATGGATTGATTTTTAGTACCTAAAGCTACAGTGAGTGAGGAGACAGAGTCTGGGCCAAGCAAAAAAAGAAGGAAGTCTGACCACGATTATTTAAAGTTTGGATTTTCATGGACTGGATCTGAAGATGCTCCACTGCCACAGTGTGTTGTCTGCCAAGAGGTGCTAGCTAACGATGCTATGAAATGTTTAAAATGTGTAAAACAAAAAAAAAAAAGATGTTTTAAAAAGCACAGATGTTTAAAATGTGTAAAAAAGATGTTTTAAAAAAGCAGATGTTTAAAATGTGTAAAAAAAGATGTTTTAAAAAGCACAGATGTTTAAAATGTGTAAAAAAAGATGTTTTAAAAAGCACAGATGTTTAAAATGTGTAAAAAAAGATGTTTTAAAAAGCACAGATGTTTAAAATGTGTAAAAAAAGTTTTAAAAAAGCACAGATGTTTAAAACGTGTAAAACAAGATGTTTTAAAAAAGCACAGATGTTTAAAATGTGTAAAAGAAAAAAAATGTGTACAACAACCATTTTTTTAAAATACGAATGGAACATTAAGTATAGCAACAACAAAAATTGTAAAGGGGGGGGGCTGTTGTTTATTTGCTCTCTGAGGGGGGGGCTGACTCTCCCACACTTTGAAAACCCCTGCTCTAAAGAATAATGAATTGTGTAATGGCTGTCCAAGACGAGACTTAATACACGCTAGTGCTACAGTACTTGTTGATATGATGACGCAGAGCCTCCAGCTGCTGTCTCTCGGGTGCAGTGATCATCTCTTCCACCTCAGCCAGCTGAGCTGCCTCTGCACCGCTGGCCTGGAGGGACGCCAGGATTGCTTCTATACGCTGTGACTTCTCCAAATGACGTCTGCGAATCAAACCGACAAGTTACCAAATAATCCCCAAAAAAGGCATAAGACAAATGCACATCACCAGTCCGAGAGGGACACAGCACTTTACAGTGATTTTCCTCTTCCAAAATACATCCATAAAGTCCAACAGAAGTAGAATGAGGTGTAAGAGCAGGAAAAACACCATGCAGCGACTTGAACCTCTGACATATTGTATTTAACAATTAAAAATTAAAAGGCAGGGAGGAACTCACTTGTTTTCTTTGGTCTCAAACAATCTCCTCTCTATCAGGTTACCCACCGCCTGTGGGCACACAAATACACACATGAACACACAATTTCTCATATTCTTTCCAAACCAATACTCAGATAGCCGTCAATAAGGATGTGTGTACCTATATATCTGAAGAAGAATCTGAGAAATAACTGCAGTAATAATGACTGAAGCACTTTGCTTGCACTTTGGTCCAAAATGTTTCTCTGGAAACTCAGTGTACTATTCTATTCTTTTTCTACATCTACATCAAACATTCGGTCACACATACAGTGGGGCAAAAAAGTATTTAGTCAGCCACCAATTGTGCAAGTTCTCCCACTTAAAAAGATGAGAGAGGCCTGTAATTTTCATCATAGGTACACTTCAACTATGAGAGACAGAATGGGGGGAAAGAATCCAGGAAATCACATTGTAGGATTTTTAATGAATTAATTGGTAAATTCCTCTGTAAAATAAGTATTTGGTCACCTACAAACAAGCAAGATTTCTGGCTCTCACAGACCTGTAACAACTTCTTTAAGAGGCTCCTCTGTCCTCCACTCGTTACCTGGATTAATGGCACCTGTTTGAACTCGTTATCAGTATAAAAGACACCTGTCCACAACCTCAAACAGTCACACTCCAAACTCCACTATGGCCAAGACCAAAGAGCTGTCAAAGGACACCAGAAACAAAATTGTAGACCTGCACCAGGCTGGGAAGGCTGAATCTGCAATAGGTAAGCAGCTTGGTGTGAAGAAGTCAACTGTGGGAGCAATTATTAGAAAATGGAAGACATACAAGACCACTGATAATCTCCCTCGATCTGGGGCTCCATGCAAGATCTCACCCCGTGGGGTCAAAATGATCACAAGAACGGTGAGCAAAAATACCAGAACCACACGGGGGGACCTAGTGAATGACCTGCAGAGAGCTGGGACCAAAGTAACAAAGGCTACCATCAGTAACACACTACGCCGCCAGGGACTCAAATCCTGCAGTGCCAGACGTGTCCCCCTGCTCAAGCCAGTACATGTCCAGGCCCGTCTGAAGTTTGCTAGAGAGCATTTGGATGATCCAGAAGAGGATTGGGAGAATGTCATATGGTCAGATGAAACCAAAATAGAACTTTTTGGTAAAAACTCAACTTGTCGTGTTTGGAGGAGAAAGAATGCTGAGTTGCATCCAAAGAACACCATACCTACTGTGAAGCATGGGGGTGGAAACATCATGCTTTGGGGCTGTTTTTCTGCAAAGGGACCAGGACGACTGATTCGTGTAAAGGAAAGAATGAATGGGGCCATGTATCGTGAGATTTTGAGTGAAAACCTCCTTCCATCAGCAAGGGCATTGAAGATGAAACATGGCTGGGTCTTTCAGCACGACAATGATCCCAAACACACCGCCCGGGCAACGAAGGAGTGGCTTCGGAAGGAGTGGCTTCGTAAGAAGCATTTCAAGGTCCTGGAGTGGCCTAGCCAGTCTCCAGATCTCAACCCCATAGAAAATCTTTGGAGGGAGTTGAAAGTCTGTGTTGCCCAGCGACAGCCCCAAAACATCACTGCTCTAGAGGAGATCTGCATGGAGGAATGGGCCAAAATACCAGCAACAGTGTGTGAAAACCTTGTGAAGACTTACAGAAAACGTTTGACCTCTGTCATTGCCAACAAAGGGTATATAACAAAGTATTGAGATGAACTTTTGTTATTGACCAAATACTTATTTTCCACCATAATTTGCAAATAAATTCTTTAAAAATCAGACAATGTGGTTTTGTGGATTTTTTTTTTTCTTCTCATTTTGTCTCTCATAGTTGAAGTGTACCTATGATGAAAATTACAGGCCTCTCTCATCTTTTTAAGTGGGAGAACTTGCATAATTGGTGACTGACTAAATACTTTTTTGCCCCACTGTACTCACAGGACTTGTTTTCTGCCAGTTTAGAATAGCAGTGAAAAGGGGAACTGAAGTCATTTTTAAACTTGCTTTATTTCTTAATTAACGTGTTCTTCAGGGCGGCACGGTGGTGTAGTGGTTAGCGCTGTCGCCTCACAGCAAGAAGGTCCTGGGTTCGAGCCCCGGGGCCGGCAAGGGCCTTTCTGTGCGGAGTTTGCATGTTCTCCCCGTGTCCGCGTGGGTTTCCTCCGGGTGCTCCGGTTTCCCCCACAGTCCAAAGACATGCAGGTTAGGTTAACTGGTGACTCTAAATTGACTGTAGGTGTGAATGTGAGTGTGAATGGTTGTCTGTGTCTATGTGTCAGCCCTGTGATGACCTGGCGACTTGTCCAGGGTGTACCCCGCCTTTCGCCCGTAGTCAGCTGGGATAGGCTCCAGCTTGCCTGCGACCCTGTAGAAGGATAAAGCGGCTAGAGATAATGAGATGAGATGAGACGTGTTCTTCAATTACGTTTTCGGTTTTAGTAACCTTATATCGTGACTCGTATTGGCAACTAACTGCAATTAAATATTCTACTTATCGGCCTATTCGGTTTTTAGCCATGTTGAATTTAGTTCGTTTGGTCCACGGCAGGCGTCGCTTATCCGCGCGATCTTCATGAGACTTGTGCGAGACTTCGAAACGTGAAGTGTCAGCCAGGTGTCAGTGCCGCCATTTTGAAAACTGTATTCCAAACGAAATATTGCACAAAAACGAGTTTAAATGACGATTACTGCCTACTTTTTTCAAACTTTCCTGATCGCTATCAAAACAAAACTTCCGGCTTGATTACGTCAGCATTCGAAAGAGGGCGCGCGTGTCTTTTGACAACGTTGGCAGATGTTGGTGACTTTGACTTCCACTGTACGTTTTACTTCCATCCTACGATGTCTCGCACAGGTCTCAGCGAATCTCGTTTACGGCCGTTGCTTTGACATATGGACTGATATATTACAGAGCATATTTCAAACACTCATAACTTGCTATAGCAGCGACAAAATAGCAATCGAAAACGCGTTCCGATATTTAATAAAATGAGAAATAGAATTTTGATTAAAAAATTTGCCTTCAGTTCTCCTTTAATACTATGAAATAACACGTGGAATTAATGCTATATTCAAGAAAAGTGTTCTACAAATCAAAACTGTTTTATACACTGCCCGGCCAAAAAAATTTGCGCACACTAATATTTCGTTAGACCGCCTTTAGCTTTGATAATGGCGTGCATTCACCTTGGCATCGTTTCAACAACCTTATGCAACATCACAACATTTATTTCCATCCGGAGTTGCATTCATTTTTCACCAGGATCTAGTCTTGACGATAGGACAGTTGAACCACTCTGTAAAGTCTTAGCATCCCAAAGACTTTCAATGGGGTTAAGGTCAGGACTCTATGGTGGCCAATTCATGTGTGAAAATGATTCCTCATGCTCCCTGAACCACTCTTTCATAATCTGAGCCCTAATTTTATTTCCGTGCCATCAGGGAAGAAAAAAAAAAACCCACTGATGTGATAACCTGGTCATTCAGGTCATCATCTGATTTCATTTTATTGCCCCACAACGTTGCTGAGCCTCAACCTGACCAACTGAAGCAACCATGGATCAAAACACTGCCTCCAGAGGCTTGTACAGTGCTTCATGTGTGTCCCTTCTTACCCTGACATACCCACCACTCAGGAAAAGGGTCAATCTGGACTCATCACACCAGTGATCTTTTTCCTTTGCTCCAGAGTCCAATCTTTATGCTCCCTCGCAAATTAAAGCCTTTTCTGATTAATCTCACTAATAAGTGGTTTTCTTATGGCCACACAGCGAGTTCTCGTCACAGCGTGCACGTAAAAACGCTCCTACTTTCACTATTAAACATAACCATGATTTCTACTCCTGGTTTATTACGATTCAACTTCAAGTGTTAAAGCGATCTCCGAACATGGCCAGTCAAGATTTTTTCAGGCTACATTTCTTCTGTGAAGTTGACAATTCACAATTAACCCAATTCCAGTCATTTAGCGATCTCCTCAGTGGTTTTCTTTGCTTGATGCAGGTCAATAATTTGGCCCTTCTGAAGCACAGCAACATCTTTTCCATGACCTCAGGATACATCTTCCAACACGGCTGTTAAAGAAATGAGAAGCTACTCACTGCATCAGTTAGGGTTAAAAGAACTGTTGCCAGTTGAAACACATTAATCACTGCAGTAATTATCCAATCAAAGGCTCTTATGTTTTTGCTCATTTAAATCCAAACCCTGACTTTATTTTGGCTGGGCAGTGTATTTTAAAGGAGAACTGAAGGCAAATTTTTTATTACCAAAATTCTGTTTCTCATTTTATTAAATATCGGAATGCATTTTGATCACTATTTTGTCGCTGCTATAGCAAGTTATGAGTGTTTGAAATATGCTCTGTAATATAATCAGTCCATATGTCAAAGCAATGGCCGTAAACGAGATTCACTGAGACCTGTGCGAGACGTCGTAGGACGGAAGTAAAACGTACAGCGGAAATCAAAGTCACTGACATCTGCCAACGTTGTCAAAAGACGTGCGCGCCCTCTTTCGAATGCTGACGTAATCAAGCTGGAAGTTTTGTTTGTTTTGATAGCGATCAGGAAAGTTTGAAAAAAGTAGGCAGTAATCGTCATTTAAACTCGTTTTTGTGCAATATTTCGTTTGGAAAACAGTTTTCAAAATGGCGGCACTGACACCTGGCTGACACTTCACGTTTCGAAGTCTCGCGCAAGTCTCGTGAAGATCGCGCGGATAAGCGACGCCTGCCGTGCACCAAACGAACTAAATTCAACACGGCTAAAAACCGAATAGGCCGATAAGTATAATATTTAATTGCAGTTAGTTGCCAATACGAGTCACGATATAAGGTTACTAAAACCGAAAACGTAATTGAAGAACACGTTAATTAAGAAATAAAGCAAGTTTAAAAATGACTTCAGTTCTCCTTTAAATTCTTAACAGTATTCCTGATGAGACATTGCGCACACTGCATTTTTCAACTTCTCAAAATGGGGGGACTCAAATGGGGGGGGGGGGGGGGGGGGAAGTGTGATCTCTGTGATTTTGATAGTGGCATGGTTGGACTGACTTGAGTATTTCAGAAACGTCTGATGACCTGTGATTTTTCACACACGACAGTCTCTAGAGTTTACACGGAATGGTGTGGAAAAACAAACAAAAAACGTGAGTGGTGGCTCTACAGGTTGAAGCACTGACCAGACTGGTCTGAGCTGACAGGCATTCTATAGTAACTCAAATAATCACTCTTTACAACCGTGGTGAGTAGAAAAGCATCTCAGCATGCACAACACATCAAACCTTGAGGTGGATGAGCTACAAGAGCAGAAGACCACAGCAGGTTCCACTCCTGTCAGCCAAGAACAAGAATGTGTGGCTATCATGGATAAGACTCTCCCAAACTGGACACGTGAAGACTGGGAAAAGAAAAAAAAAAAAAACGGGGCGAATTTTTTTCTGATCTTCAACTGCCAGTTTCGATGAGCCTCTGCCCATGATGGCCTCAGATACCTGTTCTTGGCTGACAAGATTGGAACCCAGTGTGGTCTTCTGCTGTTGTAGCTCATCCACCTCAAGGTTAGATGTTCTGTATATGCTGAGATGCTTTTCTGCTCACCACAGCTGTAATGAGTGTGTGGCAGTGGGGGCGTGGTCAAGCATCGGTCTGTGACCAGAGGGCGGAGTCAGGGAAGGTAAGTGGCAGAATCACTGCACCTGATGTGAATTAATGTGTTTGTGTGTCTTCCCCAGTGACCGCGCCCTATTTAAGGAGAGAGAGCGAGAGCAGAGGGAGCTCTCTCCCCAACCAGACGACTGATGTGTGTGCGTGTGTCTGAGTGTCTGAGAGAGTGTGACGCTGAAAAGTGCGACAATAAAAAAAAGAGTTTTGTGAACTCAGTGCTGGCCTGCCGTCCTTCTGTGCTCCACCTACCCATACGACTGTCACAGTGGTGCTGAAACCCGGGAAGAGCACAGAAGGACGGCAGGCCAGAACTGAGTTCACAAAACTCTTTTTTTATTGTCACACTTTTCAGCGTTACACTCTCCCAGACACTCAGACACACGCACACATCAGTCGTCTGGTTGTGGAGACAGCTCCCTCTGCTCTCGCTCTCTCTCCTTAAATAGGGCGTGGTCACTGGGGAAGACACACAAACACATTAACATCAGGTGCAGTGATTCTGCCACTTACCTTCCCTGACTCCGCCCTCCGGTCACAGACCGATGCTTGACCACGCCCCCGCTGCCACAGAGTGATTATCTGAATTACTATATCCTTCCTGGCAGCTTGAACCAGTCTGGCTATTTTCCTCTGACCTCTCTTATTAACAAGATGATTCCACCCGCAGAACTGTTGCTCACTTACCTTTTTTTTTTACCACACCATTCTGTGTAAACTCAAAGAGGTCTGTTGTGTGTGAAAACCCCAGGAGATCAGCAGTTTCTGAAATACTCAAACTAGGGATGTTAACCGATGACCGTTTGACCGGTGGTTGACCGAATCAACGTCAACCGGTTAATTTTTTTTTGGTTGTCGGTTAAAAAAAAATCAATCGTTTTGAAGCTGCCGATTTTGGAGCGGAGAACCTGGAATTCTGTGTTGTAAACGCTTGGGGCATGCCATGTGGTGTAAGGACGACAGCTGACAAATCAGAAACACCCATTCAGTCATGTCCCGCCCTCCCGCCCCAGTTGAAGACAGCTGACAAATCAGAAACACCCATTCAGTCATGTCCCACCCTCCCGCCCCAGTTGAAAACAGCTGACACTCGGCGAAAGAAAAGTGTAGACACAGGCTTTTTAGCTTACAAATTACTATTCTGTTTTTTTTTTTTTTTTTTAATTATTATTAGAAGGCACATCGAGTTTAGTCCTGCCTTGGCCAGTGCATTCTGAAAGTATGTTTCGGTCTGTAGCCAACAATGCATGTTATTGCAGTTCATATCTCTCCACACAAACTAAAGGCGCAGATGCCGACTTTTTCACGGCTGAATCGTGCAGATCCGATTTTTTTTTAGGGGGGGCGTTGGAGTGTCTAAATAATTTCATCAGAGTAAATTCTGTATTAAAATTACTAAATAAGCAAATGCTGTTGAAATTATTCAGACACTCCAATGCCCCCCCCCCAAAAAAAATCGGATCTGCACGATTCAGCCGTGAAAAAGGCGGCATCCGCCAAAAGGTGTGCCATTTGCATCCCTGTTAAACTCATAGGTTAACCGACTTTAACCGGCTAATGAGGCTCGGTGGTCAATCAAGATTTTTTTTAGTTTTCGCCATCCCCAACTCAAACCAGTCCATCTGGCACCAAAAAGACATGCTACGATCAAAGTCATACAGATGACAATTTTTCTTCATTCTGATGTTCGGTGTGAACATTAACTGAAACTGTTGACCTGTATTTGATTGATTTTATGCATTGCACTGCTGCCACAGGATTAGATAACTGTGTGAACGCGCAAATGTTTTTAATAAAGTGGACTGTGAGTGTATATTCAATGTATTGTGTTCAACCTTTTGACTTATAGTCAGAGGCGGTGCAGCAAGTTTTAGATTGGGGGGGGAAAGGTGCTGCGCGGCAAAGGTGTGCCAAATCTAGGAGGGTCTGGGGGCATGCCCCCCTGGGAAATTTTGGAATTTTTAACCCTCTAAAATGCTATTTTGAGAGGCAAATTTTGGTGGAATAAAGCTAAGTTTAATGTCCCTATTAGAGTACATTTCGTCCTTGCATTTTTTTTCTATATGAAACAGAACCAATGATACTATAACGTAATTACGTCTACTTAGTATTGTAGAGAGGATAACACCCTCTTACCATGGGTTGCTCTCAACACGTATCATGACGAAACTTCACACAGTGCTAGTCAAATATTTCAATGATTAGGTCAAATAGCCTTGGAAAATTTGAATAAACACGTAATAATACCTAAAAATTGATCACATCTCTCGGCAATCCCGTTTTGACCGAGGAATAAGCCCGTGAAAGTAATATTCCCGATCCTTCAAGGACCGCTGTCAGCTTCTGGGAAATCCAACTGACTGGTAATGACCCCAGATCGGGTGCGAATGAATTTTTTTTCCTGTTTGTTGCATATTTTTCAAATCAAAACTGTGTGATATTGGTGTATTGAAGCATGTATGAATGACATATGGGGCTGTATCGGTAAATTGGAAAAACTACATTCCCTTAATTTTCTCATGGATCTGCGCCCCCCCCCCCCAAGTGAATTAATGTAGCTCTAAAGCAGCATCAAGTTTTTGGGCGCCTAAAACTACTTGTATGCCTCGTGAACGCTATCTAGCCATCCAGACAGGACACGAGTCATCAGTCAGATACAAATGCAGCGACACGGTCATAGCCTTGCTGTCACAGGGTCCTCGCTTTGGCGCGAGTACCCCAGGAGACCAGACATGTCTAGACAGTTGCCACAGCAACAGGTTAATTAGTCCATAGAATATTAATAAATCAGCTTATCTACTAATAGTGATGGGTTTTGTAGCTCTACGTAAGCCAAATAAGGAAAATCCCGGAAAGTGGAGGTAATCGGTGACGTCAGGGCCAGGCTAATTTGCATCGGTTTTGGTGCGAATGGGTGCTACCAACCTACAGTACAAAGGGATGACGCCGGGATGAAGGGACGCAGTGGGATTTAATAAGGGAAGACAAAGGTGTGCAGCGGGCTGTTTATTCACACTACTCTCTCCTTTTCTTCCTTGTAAATAGTCAAAGGACTCCCATTGTAACTTGGGGGGCCCAGCATAATTTTTTGGGGGGGGCAGTCCCCCCCTCTGCCGCCGTCACTGATGGTGTATATTTATGTACTGTATTATGATTAGGTAAAAGTATATCAGACAACCATTACTCTGTGTGTGTGTGTGTGTGTGTGTGTGTGTGTGTGTGTGTGTGTGTTTGTGTGTGTGTGTGTGTGTCTGGAACCTTGTAGCAGTTCTGCAGCAGGAGTCTGGCAGTGGGCAGCTGGTTAACCGTGTAGAGGTAAAAAGTACGGGAAGGGGCGTGGTCTGGGGTCTTTGGGATTTCCTGGAGACACCAAACAAGACAAATGATCAGATGGACTTTATCTGCTCTCATTTACTGTTCTAAACTCATCAAATTCATTATGTTGCTGAAGATCTAAACTGTTTGGCCTGTGCATTATGGAAGGGGTATGACACAAAGTCATAGAGATATCAGTTTTTCTAAAGCAGCTTTTACAAACTGCCATTTTAACCTCACTGAAAAGTTTGTGTGGTGGTCAAGCAACGCTTGTGAATAGAGGGCGGAGTCATGGAGAAGGGGTGTGTAATTTCATGATCGAATGTACAGGGTGTTTCAAAAAAATTATTTGATATACAACCCCGATTCCAAAAAAGTTGGGACAAAGTACAAATTGTAAATAAAAATGGAATGCAATGATGTGGAAGTTTCAAAATTCCATATTTTATTCAGAATAGAACATAGATGACATATCAAATGTTTAAACTGAGAAAATGTATCATTTAAAGAGAAAAATTAGGTGATTTTAAATTTCATGACAACAACACATCTCAAAAAAGTTGGGACAAGGCTATGTTTACCACTGTGAGACATCCCCTTTTCTCTTTACAACAGTCTGTAAACGTCTGGGGACTGAGGAGACAAGTTGCTCAAGTTTAGGGATAGGAATGTTAACCCATTCTTGTCTAATGTAGGATTCTAGTTGCTCAACTGTCTTAGGTCTTTTTTGTCATATCTTCTGTTTTATGATGCGCCAAATGTTTTCTATGGGTGAAAGATCTGGACTGCAGGCTGGCCAGTTCAGTACCCGGACCCTTCTTCTACACAGCCATGATGCTGTAATTGATGCAGTATGTGGTTTGGCATTGTCATGTTGGAAAATGCAAGGTCTTCCCTGAAAGAGACGTCATCTGGATGGGAGCATATGTTGCTCTAGAACCTGGATATACCTTTCAGCATTGATGGTCTCTTTCCAGATGTGTAAGCTGCCCATGCCACACGCACTAATGCAACCCCATACCATCAGAGATGCAGGCTTCTGAACTGAGCGCTGATAACAACTTGGGTCGTCCTTCTCCTCTTTAGTCTGAATGACACAGCGTCCCTGATTTCCATAAAGGACTTCAAATTTTGATTTGTCTGACCACAGAACAGTTTTCCACTTTGCCACAGTCCATTTTAAATGAGCCTTGGCCCAGAGAAGACATCTGTGCTTCTGGATCATGTTTAGATACGGCTTCTTCTTTGAACTATGGAGTTTTAGCTGGCAACGGTGGATGGCACGGTGAATTGTGTTCACAGATAATGTTCTCTGGAAATATTCCTGAGCCCATTTTGTGATTTCCAATACAGAAGCATGCCTGTATGTGATGCAGTGCCGTCTAAGGGCCCGAAGATCACGGGCACCCAGTATGGTTTTCCGGCCTTGACCCTTACGCACAGGGATTCTTCAAGATTCTCTGAATCTTTTGATGATATTATGCACTGTAGATGATGATATGTTCAAACTCTGCAATTTTACACTGTCGAACTCCTTTCTGATATTGCTTCCACTATTTGTCGGCGCAGAATTAGGGGGATTGGTGATCCTCTTCCCATCTTTACTTCTGAGAGCCGCTGCCACTCCAAGATGCTCTTTTTATACCCAGTCATATTAATGACCTATTGCCAATTGACCTAATGAGTTGCAATTTGGTCCTCCAGCTGTTCCTTTTTTGTACCTTTAACTTTTCCAGCCTCTTATTGCCCCTGTCCCAACTTTTTTGAGATGTGTTGCTATCATGAAATTTCAAATGAGCCAATATCTCATCTCATTATCTCTAGCCGCTTTATCCTTCTACAGGGTCGCAGGCAAGCTGGAGCCTATCCCAGCTGACTACGGGCGAAAGGCGGGGTACACCCTGGACAAGTCGCCAGGTCATCACAGGGCTGACACATAGACACAGACAACCATTCACACTCACACCTACGGTCAATTTAGAGTCACCAGTTAACCTAACCTGCATGTCTTTGGACTGTGGGGGAAACCGGAGCACCCGGAGGAAACCCACGCGGACACGGGGAGAACATGCAAACTCCACACAGAAAGGCCCTCGCCGGCCCCAGGGCTCGAACCCAGGACCTTCTTGCTGTGAGGCGACAGCGCTAACCACTACACCACCGTGCCGCCCCTGAGCCAATATTTGGCATAAAATTTCAAAATGTCTCACTTTCGACATTTGATATGTTGTCTATGTTCTATTGTGAATACAATATCAGTTTTTGAGATTTGTAAATTATTGCATTCTGTTTTTATTTACAATTTGTACTTTGTCCCAACTTTTTTGGAATCGGGGTTGTAATTTCACGATCTAATAACTTTACCAATTCTCACTCAATTGACCTCAAATTTTAAAGTGCATATCACGGATAAATTCAGGAGCGAGATCAATGTAATTCTCCTATTTTATATTAAACTTTGGTCAAATATCTGTCACATTTTGCATTTTGTGCAATTTTTTTACCTTGCGCAATACCAGAAAAATTCAGTTGAAATCAAGCCATTTGAGGCGAATGGGTCCGCCTCTGAAAAAACTTGGCATTTGGATTTCCTGGCAAACATTGATTTTCGTGACGTCGCGTGCGGGACGCCTCCCTCTGAATCCTACGTCAGCGCTGGTTTGTTTATGAGAAAACGACCTGGTGGTTTTCTGCAAATTTCTTCAACGTTATCACGTAATTATTAAAATGGTTAACAGATGTATCGTAGGAAGGTGTAGCAACACCAATCTTGATGGGATTAGTACTCATCGTTTTCCAAAAGACCGGACAATGAGAGAGAAATGGGAGCGCTTGGTCTACACAGGCTGTGCACTGAAACCGTGCAAAGCTCGCGCAGCCTGCTGGCGCTTCCGCAGGTGACGTCACGAATCTGGCTCCAGACTTGCTTGGGATTTTTCCAGACGTGTTTTGTTATTTTATTTTTTTCTGCTGTAGACAGATGGCCTTGTGCAAAATTACCCTTCTGGATGAGTGTGTAAAGGGACATACTTTCATATAAAAAAAAAAATGAAATTGGTCCAGAATATGCACTTTAACAGCATGTGTGGAAACAGGTTAAAATTTTGTTTGTTTTTTGTTTTTATCTTTTTAGGTATAGAAATGCCAGTCACTGGAAAAGAAAAGGCTTTTTGTGTGTTAGAGCAGGGGTTCCCAAACTTTTCCATGCCAAGGCCCCCCAAACAGCCTTAGCTTCTGGCTGGGGACCCCCTTTGCAAACCCACAGACAATGCTACAAAATATGTAAAGAAACATCAACTTTTAGAATGTTTTCTCTTACTTTTATTCAATAGTCAATAATTGTTACATTTGTTTAGCATAAGAATATTATTAACTAACATGTTTTCAACACAAATATTTTCGCACTGAACAATAAACTGTATAACCTCCTGTAGTACCTGATTCAACTCGTTATCCATCCTTTTTGCGGCCAGTGCCTCGCGATGGAGCATGCAGTGTGTAGCCACTACATGCGGGGCCTTCTGCTTAATGAGAGCGGTCACTCCACTGATCTTCCCGGTCATTGCCGCGGCTCCGTCCGAACACACCCCCACACAACGGGTCCAGTCCAATCCGTTAGACTCGATGTAATCGTCCAAAACTTGAAAAATGTCTTTCCCAGTAGTTCTTCTTTCAAGTGCTTTACAAAATAGTATTTCCTCCACAAATCTTTCCTGTGAAATAAATCTGATGTACACAAGCAGTTGGGCCTCATTGGATAAATCTGTGCTCTCATCCAGCTGAAGTGTGAAGTATTCGCTGGCTCTCACCTGCTCCAACAGCTGAGCAGATATGTCTCGAGCCATGTCACCAATCCGTCGGCTCACGGTGTTATCAGAGAGTGGGACAGCATCGATTTTTTTTGGCAGCATCCTCACCAAGCAATTCTCGGACAATGTCTTTGGTGGTTGGTAAAATCAAATCTTCTCCAATTGAGTGAGGTTTTTTAGCACGGGCAATGTGGTACGAGGCTAAAAATTATGCCTTCAGGGCCCGCTCGGGGACAGTAGCTTGCCGGGTGAATGCAGCAGATTGCCTGACCAAATGCTCTTCTTTGCGTCTGAAGAAATCTACTGTTTTTTTCGGCATCTGTCGGATGTTTTTGTACCAAGTGACGCTGAAGTTTCGAAGGTTTTAAGCACTCGTTTGACAGGGTCTCCAGACAGAGGACGCATTTCGGGCAATCATGGCCATTTTTCTGTATGGCTGTAAAGCCATACTTAATGTATGCTGCCTCATATTTTCGGATTTTAGTTGGCCAGGACTTCTTAGTTTTTTTCGCAGCAGTGTCCTCCACAGCAGGGCTGTTGGTTTGTTCCTTCGGTCTCTTCTTCAAAAACCTGTCCACTTTGCGCTAGCAATACGCTAGCTTGAGGAGCAAAGCAGCTTGATAAATGGCGCAAACCGCAACGTCACAGGCAATCGGAGAGATGAGCATGGCAAACGACGTTTCGATATGATGTATTATTATTAATAATTATATTTTATAATAATGATTAAAAAACTAATTACAATATATATAATAATAATTATTTTTAAAAAGTATATATTTTTTCCGCAATTTTTTTGTTATTGTCCCTCCAACTTTCTGAGGCCCCCCTAGCGGCCCCCACTTTGAAATCCACTGTGTTCGAGTACGCTCGAACACAGTCGAAAATTTGTGAAATCGTTCATGGAATCCACATACCTTTTGAATCCCTCATTCAGATTTTGAGGAATAAATCTTATATCGCTCAACATTAAGCCTGTTCAGTTTCATTTGCCTAGACTATGTAGTTTCTGGGATATTTACATCTCAAATAATATCACATTTTTTTGAAACCCCCTGTATATCTGCATGTGATGAATGATGCTCTTATTATATGCTGTGTCTCTCGCAGTGAGGGACTCTCTGAGCACAGATAGCCAGTGGTGCAAAATGGAATAATCAATAAATGCATTTTTTTTAAATACCCTTACATGATGGTAGGTCTCTTTCAGCAGTTGTGCATTACCTGTAGCTGGACCAGGTTCTCAGACAGCAGAGTGTACAGCATGTCTTTAGCCTCCTTCGCTGGAATCATGGCAAAATCTTCCACCTGCTTCTGCTCCAAGTGCTTCTTCCGTAGCAACAGGCGAAAAATCCGGGCTGACCGTGAACCGAATCTGACTCCAGCATAAAGGGAACAAAATGCAATTACACACCAAAAACAGTTACGTGCTAACTTTAACCGAACCAGAGGGCAATCAAGCTCACCGCTCCTGAACTACAGACTCCAGTGTAGCTCTGGCCAGGTTAGCCAACGCTCGGTGTAGATCTGAACGCAAGTTCAGGTTCAATACTCATTTAGTCTCGATTACTCCAGTGTTTTATCCTTCAGATCAAGTAACAGCTATTTTAATTAAAAATGAAATGTGTAGCCATGACAGACTCTTGCAAACTCAGTTAAGGCACAGCGCAATCGAGGATACTGACGACGTACATCCCTCCTCCACTGTCACCTGCTTTACCCACAAACTCCATCTGAGAGAGACAGAAAAGGGGCAGAGAGAGAGAGAGAGAGAGAGAAAATGGTATATGGTTATGAAAGATATAATTGCTGAGGTTATACATCTAAGCATATGTGTAATTTCATTTCAGTTTTTACCGGATCATCCACCAGTAGAGTCAGGTACTGGTCCAGTATGGGTCTGCCGATGTTGTAACTCGGGGGGAGCGCTCGGAAGATCTTACAGAAAATATTTATCGGATAACATTTAACACCTCTATAACAACACATTAGAAAGAGAAGCAATACGAACACAATACACGTTCCCGCATGTGTTTTACCTCATTAGCTGAAACGGCTTGTGTGTAGGCAGCAGTAGCTGGTGTCGTCACTTCGCTCATTCTCAGCATGGTCCTCACAATCTCACTGCTTGTCTAAGGCGAAAAAGTGCAAAGGGGTGAAGAACAGGGGTAAATGTTACTAGCAGTGAGGTAGGTGTTCAATAAAATGCATTATTATACACACAGGACACTTTTTCGATGGAATAAAAACATGTATTCTATTCCCTTCTAGCAGGTTTCATCCATTTGGTTTGAATAGCATGCAATATTGTTAGCGTATCGCTTATCCTACGTGTATTACGCCACTCTACCCAATAGAGAATAAGCGTTGAATATGGTTTACGATATTGCATGATAGTCAAGACAACATGATGTCACACGTCGGAGCTGACGCGAATATTCAAAAGACAAAACTTTTCTGTTGCACATGTGCAGACGCATTTCTTTGCTTGCCAGGAAAGAGAAAAATGCATTGAACACCTAAAAAAACTCCTAAACCTTCATTAGATATTCTTCACGCATATTTACAAAACATCAAAAAACTGGAAAAGAGACACACTGGAGATGTAAAACTTCCACGCCAGTGAGCAACTGTGTCAATTTGTAAACAAACATGGCCGCCAGGTTTGCTTTGTTAAATACGGAAGATTTTGAGAGAATTTTGGCTGCCAGGTCGCTCCGTTGGGTGTAGCTGTCGATATTGATTTTAAAAGTAACTAAGTAAATTACATAACGAAATAAGTATGAGTGAAAAATACTGTGGTGAGTGTGCAGCCTGGAGACGGAAATCTTAGTTCCTCGGTCGTTAGCCTGTGCTAGTAGCTTTCGGTAGCACTGGCTTTACTGCTTTATTAGCATTCGCTAACACTACTGATGAACGCTACACCGGCTGGAAGGTGACTGCACTGCTGCGCTAACAGCACCGACTCGCGGTTAAGCTAGCATTGGCCTTCGAGAAAGCTGACATGAAGAGAGTGTGTGTATGTATAATAATAATAATAATAATAATAATAATAATAATAATAATAATGGCATTTTTTCATGATATATCAGATATATTCCATTCAGCTAGCGTGATATCTTACTTGTCTTTAACTCGTTCAATATAGCTGAATGGAATATATCTGATGTACCACTCAAAGCCAGCCAACATTATTTAAAAAGGACGTGTGTTACATTGATTTTATTATGAGTAAGAATGCTGTTAAACACGATAAGAAGCAGAGCGCCTCAAACCCTCTTACCCGTAATGTGATCAACGTAACACATGGCCATTTATGGATTTTCTAAAACAACGACAAAAACAATATGATAAAATCCAGTGTTCAATACACAATTTATTTTCTCATCTCTCATCTCATTATCTCTAGCCGCTTTATCCTGTTCTACAGGGTCGCAGGCAAGCTGGAGCCTATCCCAGCTGACTACGGATGAAAGGCGGGGTACACCCTGGACAAGTCGCCAGGTCATCACAGGGCTGACACATAGACACACAACCATTCACACTCACACCTACGGCAGACATGCCAACCATTACGGTTTGCCCGTAATCATTACGGTTTCGGTGGTCCAATTACGCTATTACGACTTTGAAGTCGATTATTACGGTTTTTGCTCATAATTGATATTTTCAAATTTGCCGCCAGAATTCCCACACTTGCGATTTCCCAGTCTCCCGGCAGAGGGCGCTATTACTAGAATGTCAGCCAATGCTTTAGAAACACGGTCTCTGATTGGTTAACCTCAGCAATTTTATCAAATTTCGACCAATAAGAGCCCCGCGCACATTTTGTACTTTAGAAGAAGCAAAAAATGGCTGACAGTTCAGCCGATCCGTCTGACCCGCCGCCGAAAAAAGCAAGAAAAACGATCGGCAAAACTAAGACCGTGCACCAAAAATTTAAAGAGGAATACAGTACCTTGTATCCAGTTATCACAAAATCAGGAAAATCCGCGAGTCATGCGTTGTGCACCGTATGTAATGTCCATTTCTCTGTAGCACATTCCGGTGTTTACGATGTCAGACAACACGTGAGTTCTGTCTCGCATCAAACTTTGGCCAAATCTGGAAGTGCTAACCGGACGATCACCTCGATGTTCGTTGATCGAGCCTCGATTGACAGCGTGACAAAAGCTGAAGTTTTATCACAAATTTTCTCGTGGAACACAACCTGCCAATCGCCGCAGCTGATCACAGTGGGCCTCTCTTTAAAGCCATGTTTCCCGACTCCAAAATCGCTTCGAAGGTAAGTCTGTAGATCTCTAGTCTATTATGTGATCAAGTTATGGAATAGTAAATCAGTTGTTAGCGACTCGTATTTTTGTTGCTTTAGCAAAATTCTTAGTATTTGCCTACAACTTACAAGATGTATGAATATTAAAGAAACGTTGATAAAATCACGTATTTAATTTTTTTTTCTTTTGTGTAAATTGTTGAAAATTAATCAAAACTCTCTCTCTCCATACATACACACACACACATACATATATATAAAATTTGACATTTTCCAGCATAGGACTGGCACTGTATGAGCAACTCATTATAATGTGCCTAAAACACAAGTGTATTTAATTACTGTTATAGATAGGATATGGGCGGCACGGTGGTGTAGTGGTTAGCGCTGTCGCCTCACAGCAAGAAGGTCCTGGGTTCGAGCCCCGTGGCCGGCGAGGGCCTTTCTGTGCGGAGTTTGCATGTTCTCCCCGTGTCCGCGTGGGTTTCCTCCGGGTGCTCCGGTTTCCCCCACAGTCCAAAGACATGCAGGTTAGGTTAACTGGTGACTCTAAATTGACCGTAGGTGTGAATGTGAGTGTGAATGGTTGTCTGTGTCTATGTGTCAGCCCTGTGATGACCTGGCGACTTGTCCAGGGTGTACCCCGCCTTTCGCCCGTAGTCAGCTGGGATAGGCTCCAGCTTGCCTGCAACCCTGTAGAACAGGATAAAGCGGCTACAGATAATGAGATGAGATATGTTTATTTACAGTTTTGCAAAGGGACCAAAAATTCTAATAAATACATGTACTGTGTTTGAACCAATGTTTTGTTAATTGCTGATATTTTTATATTGTAATTTGTCATTTTTGAGAGAAAACACTTCTTGTTGCTTGAAGTTATATAATAAAGTTTTCTCAGTTATTTGATAATCATTTGATTTCTTTTCAGAATATATATTCTAAAAAACCAGTATTTTTTATGTTCATTTGCAAATATTTTTGAAGTTTGACAATAACTGAAGTTGTATGATTTAATATTATAAGTATTCAAATGGTACTGATTGCCCTTTATTTTCACTGTAAAAAGCCACCAGAGGTCACCATTTCTGAATGCATTTTATAAAATTTTCCAAGCCCAAAGGGGGGCACACCCCCCTTTGGAACCCCCCTATGCACACTCTGTGTGCATTATGTCTGCCATTGGCAAACATGGACAAATATCTCAAAAACAACCATTACAGTTTGCTATCATACAGGGGTGGCATGTCTGCTATGGTCAATTTAGAGTCACCAGTTAACCTAACCTGCATGTCTTTGGACTGAGGGGGAAACCGGAGCACCCGGAGGAAACCCACGCGGACACGGGGAGAACATGCAAACTCCACACAGAAAGGCCCTCGCCGGCCACGGGGCTCGAACCCGGACCTTCTTGCTGTGAGGCGACAGCGCTAACCACTACACCACCGTGCCGCCCCACAATTTATTTTAATATTCATAATATCTCCAATTTAAAAAAAAAAATCTTCTGCCACACAATGTAGCCAATTAACAGTAAGTCTGATTGCTAAGCAACATAATAGGCTTTCGAGTAGGCAACATGACAGGCTTTAGGTTTAGGGAACACCATAAACAAGGTTGGCACATTGATCTAGAATCGAGGACTTGAACATGGCTCAGCTAATCAGATTTTATAACAGAAACTATGTGTTTATATAAAACAGTCTTCTGACATCGTATTAAATGCAATAAGACGCAGTGACGGACTGCAAGCGTCCGGTTAGTTGAGCTTCACCTGGTCCAGTTTGGAAGCTACAGCTCCGATGATGGCCTGATGTCTGAAATGTAAGTGAAACCGCTCAAAATTCACCTGCCAGTAAATTCCCTCATCACCACACACCTGAAGAGAAAGGCGCAACAAAGCAGAGAGTACGTCGTCATGTAGAATTCATGATTCATGAAGGCTGATGCTGTAGCGAATACATTTATACACATTCTGTTTTAACAGCAGAAACATTTACCTCGGCGGTTTCCAGTTTGGCTCTCTTTGCTCCTCTATCATTTGCGTCTGCATCTCCACTTGAACGCCTGCGTTTACCCCGACCTGAGAGAGCACATAGAAACAAAACACCGTCATACATCATCCTACGCTTACACAGCCAGTAGAGGGGCTCAGTGAGCTGTGCTGGTTACTGTAAGGCTGTGATTTTAAATCTCAGGAGTGCCACAGCTGGGCACTTCAAACTGCTCATTTAGTCAATTCTGTCTTACTCATGAACATTTTAGATTCGATTATTACACGTACGAATAAACATTAATGAAACTGTTTTACTCTTTTCATGGTAGTCGGGGAAAAAGCATACAGTTTGGTGTGTAAGGGTGTCGATCATCCGATAGTGTGGTCAAAGACAATATTTTACGTCACTGATCCGGTCACTGGATGTACTCAAATTTGGAAAAATGTAAAGAGCAAAACCTTTGAGTTTTAGTTTTTAGGTACTGTTAACTTAAAGTGCATATTCTGGACCAATTTCGTTTTTTTTTTTTTATATGAAAGCATGTCCCTTTACACACTCATCCAGAAGGGTAATTTTGCACAAGGCCATCTGTCTACAGCAGAAAAAAATAAAATAACAAAACGCGTCTGGAAAAATCCCAAGCGAGTCTGGAGCCAGATTCGTGACGTCACCTGCGGAAGCGCCAGCAGGCTGCGCGAGCTTTGCACGGTTTCAGTGCACAGCCTGTGTAGACCAAGCGCTCCCATTTCTCTCTCATTGTCTGGTCTTTTGGAAAACGATGAGTACTAATCCCATCACAATTGGTGTTGCTACACCCTCCTACGATACATCTGTTAACCATTTTAATAATTACGCGATGACGTTGAAGAAATTTGCAGAAAACCACCAGGTCGTTTTCTCATAAACAAACCAGCGCTGGCGTAGGATTCAGAGGGAGGCGTCCCGCACGCGACGTCACGAAAATCAATGTTTGCCGGGAAATCCAAATGCCAAGTTTTTTCAGAGGCGGACCAATTCACCTCAAATGGCTTGATTTCAACTGAATTTTTCTGGTATTGCACAAGGTAAAAAAATTGCACAAAATGAAAAACGTGACAGATATTTGACCAAAGTTTAATATAAAATGGGAGAATTACACTGATCTCGAGGGCGGCACGGTGGTGTAGCGGTTAGCGCTGTCGCCTCACAGCAAGAAGGTCCGGGTTTGAGCCCCGTGGCCAGCGAGAGCCTTTCTGTGTGGAGTTTGCATGTTCTCCCCGTGTCCGCGTGGGTTTCCTCCGGGTGCTCCGGTTTCCCCCACAGTCCAAAGACATGCAGGTTAGGTTAACTGGTGACTCTAAATTGAGCGTAGGTGTGAATGTGAGTGTGAATGGTTGTCTGTGTCTATGTGTCAGCCCTGTGATGACCTGGCGACTTGTCCAGGGTGTACCCCGCCTCTCGCCCGTAGTCAGCTGGGATAGGCTCCAGCTTGCCTGCAACCCTGTAGAACAGGATAAAGCGGCTAGAGATAATGAGATGAGAGACATTGATCTCGCTCCTGAATTTACCCGTAATATGCACTTTAATGTGACTTCTGGATCCAGCAGCAGTGCCCATGTATCCCATGTTATAAAATAACTTGATGTTAACTAGCTAAATGATAAGTACATAATTATACAGTATACGTTTTCCAGAGGCTCTACGCACATCCGAGACTGTTAGACACAGCTACCATACTAACTCAAGCTATAGAGAACAAAAAAAACATAACATCTGGTTGCTTACATCGATGTTCTCCGTGTGTTTTGTCACCCAAGGCCCTGATCACACTACAGCTCGTGATGGGTTTGCGAATACTTGGTGATGAAAAATTGGCATCATCGCCACCAATCGTGCCATGCATGGCAAATGTCCTCCGAGTTGTTTTCTGGTGCGTCTCTGCCTCAGGAGTGGCCAAAACCATCACGAAAAATTTCAATGCACGTACTGAAATTTGGTGGCAATGTTTTTGTCGGCAAACTAAGCAGCAAATACTTGGAGATGGGTTTGGGAATGTTTCCCGAAACTCGGGGAAACATTGCCAAGTCTCTTGAGATGCATTTGTCTTGAATCCATATCCCCGATGCTCGAAGGGGCCTCGGCGACACAGTGGCAAGGCACAGCCTAACCTACGCCAAGACTTGAAAAGTGCATTTACATTCAGCGATCCTTCACTGAGGTTCGTAATTGGTTGGGTGAAGGTTCATGAATATTCGGCAAATGTTTGGCGACGGTTAGACAACGCATTTGTGATTGTCGCTGATTGATTGGTGCCGATGTCATGCATTGTTGAAATCTATTGAGCAAGGCATCAGCGATCATTCTCCTGCCAGACGCCAATGCGTACAAAACGGCTCATTTTCATCGACAGCCATCACAAAGCATCGTGAGCTGTAGTGTGACCGTAGCCTAATCCGTGCATTTTATTCTTCAGCCTGTTAAAAAAACAACCCAGATACCACAGCTTAAAAACAAACAAACAAAACCCATACACTACCGTTCAAAAGTTTGGGGTCACTTTGAAATTTCCTTATTTTTGAAAGAAAAGCACTGTTCTTTTCAATGAAGATCACTTTAAACTAATCAGAAATCCACTCTATACATTGCTAATGTGGTAAATGACTATTCTAGCTGCAAATGTCTGGTTTTTGGTGCAATATCTCCATAGGTGTATAGAGGCCCATTTCCAGCAACTCTCACTCCAGTGTTCTAATGGTACAATGTGTTTGCTCATTGCCTCAGAAGGCTAATGGATGATTAGAAAACCCTTGTACAATCATGTTAGCACAGCTGAAAACAGTTTAGCTCTTTAGGCCAAGTTTACATTAGACCGTATCAGCGGATCATCAGATTAACGTTTTTAAAACGATTAGTGTGCACACAGCAACGCCAATACACGATTAGCGTGCACACAGCAACGCCAATACACGGATACGCTCGGCTCCGCAGGCATCCTGCGCTCCAAATCACTCCGCCCTGAACAGCGAGTGCCCTCTGGAGGGTGCGCACTCCGGCCCTGCGCAGCTCACAGAGCGCGCGAGTGAAGCGCACAAGCAGTGATTCGGGACTGAGCCACTGTGTGTGTGATCCCAGCGCACATCACTTACCACTTGCAAGTGGAAGGATGGCAAGCCTAAAGACAATCATAACTACACAATGGGCAGTATTTGCATCAGTATTTTCATACTTTTATACTCTTTAATGAAAGGTGATACAAGGCGGAAGTCCGCGCCGTTTTTCAGCAGTCGCGTCACATGACCAACGCCAGCGAATCAGGAAGGTGGATGTCACAGTGACGTTGTCCAATGACGACGCCAGCTAGAGCTCAGCACAGCGTATCCGCGTATTCTCAATGTTTACACAGCACCGGACCAGACACGATCTGGGTTGAATACGTGGACCCTGGCGGATTCCCGTTTCCCGGCGTTTTAATGTAAAACGGACAGTGCATCCGCGAAGAAAACGAGACAGATACGGTCTAATGTAAACTTGGCCTTAGAGAAGCTATAAAACTGACCTTCCTTTGAGCAGATTGAGTTTCTGGAGCATCACATTTGTGGGGTCGATTAAATGCTCAAAATGGCCAGAAAAATGTCTTGACTATATTTTCTATTCATTTTACAACTTATGGTGGGAAATAAAAGTGTGACTTTTCATGGAAAACACAAAATTGTCTGGGTGACCCCAAACTTTTGAACGGTAGTGTAGATCAGGTGAGCAGAAAACTGGATTAGTCAATTCCAGCTATCATGAGATTTCTAACAAAATCCACAGTAAGAATCACACACATCACACATCACATTATCTCTAGCCGCTTTATCCTGTTCTACAGGGTCGCAGGCAAGCTGGAGCCTATCCCAGCTGACTACGGGCGAAAGGCGGGGTACACCCTGGACAAGTCGCCAGGTCATCACAGGGCTGACACATAGACACAGACAACCATTCACACTCACATTCACACCTACGCTCAATTTAGAGTCACCAGTTAACCTAACCTGCATGTCTTTGGACTGTGGGGGGAAACCGGAGCACCCGGAGGAAACCCACGCGGACACGGGGAGAACATGCAAACTCCGCACAGAAAGGCCCTCGCCGGCCCCGGGGCTCGAACCCAGGACCTTCTTGCTGTGAGGCGACAGCGCTAACCACTACACCACCGTGCCGCCCCACAGTAAGAATAATTCAGCTTATTTTCACTTTTCATTCTATCATAATTTTTTTTATTGGTGGCTTCCCACCAAAATAAAGAGTTCAATTTAGCAAGGGGGAAAAAAAAAATCTAAATCTTCATCATTCCTGATCCTTTTTTCTCTTGTTATTCCATCATACTGGACCCTTTCACTCCTTTCTGGCTCATTTACTCTCTCATATGCTCACTCACTCTCCCGGATCACCTGAAAAACCTGTCTGTCACTGTGTATTCAGACTTCTTTCACGCCTGAAGCCATAATGTTGTATTATGTTTTTCTTGCCAATTGTCAGAGCAACTCACAGCAGCACAAGAACATCAGATCATAGAGTATTTTTTCCTCCCTTGACTAAAGAATCATAGATTTTCCCTTTAAAAGTGTACATAATGCCTTACTGTAATGCTTTAAAATGAATATACATCATTAGTAATGAGCAAAATGAATTAATAAAGCAGAGTGAAAAATAATATTGTTTATTTTATTATCAAGCACAAAACTATCGATAAATCGTGGCTTCTGGATCCCAGAAGAAGGCAGCCTTGTCTCAGGGTAAACCTCGCATGACATCACGTGTGGAATCCCGGTTATCTGGGTCATTTCCGTTCATCTGACTCCATGCTTGTTTACTCACCAAGATTGGATATTGTTGTTGGAATCTTACAAAAATAACGATGGGAAAGCGCTGCGTTGTGTTTGGATGTTCAAATTCATATACAACAGGACGTTCGGTTCACGAATTTCCAAGAAATGACACTAATCTACAGTGACCGTGGGTGAAGTTTGTGCAAACAAAACTTACGCCCCCTGTCAAGAAGAGGAGAGCTGTGGACAAGTTGATGACAGCCCATGTACAGTTAGGTCCATATATATTTGGACACTGACACAAATTTTCTTTTTTTACCTGTTTACTGAAACATATTCAAGTTATAGTTATATAACGAACATGGACATAAAGTCCAGACTTTCAGCTTTCATTTGAGGGTATCCACATTAAAATTGGATGAAGGGTTTAGGAGTTTCAGCTCCTTAACATGTGCCACCCTGTTTTTAAAGGGACCAAAAGTAATTGGACAATTGACTCAAAGGCTATTTCATGGGCAGGTGTGGGCAATTCCTTCGTTATGTCCTTCTCAATTAAGCAGATAAAAGGCCTGGAGTTGATTTGAGGTGTGGTGCTTGAATTTGGAAGATTTTGCTGTGAAGAAAACATGCGGTCAAAGGAGCTCTCCATGCAGGTGAAACAAGCCATCCTTAAGCTGCGAAAACAGAAAAAACCCATCCGAGAAATTGCTACAATATTAGGAGTGGCAAAATCTACAGTTTGGTACATCCTGAGAAAGAAAGAAAGCACTGGTGAACTCATCAATGCAAAAAGACCTGGACGCCCACAGAAGACAACAGTGGTGGATGATCGCAGAATAATTTCCATGGTGAAGAGAAACCCCTTCACAACAGCCAACCAAGTGAACAACACTCTCCGGGAGGTAGGCGTATCAATATCCAAATCTACCATAAAGAGAAGACTGTATGAAAGTAAATACAGAGGGTTCACTGCACGGTGCAAGCCACTCATAAGCCTCAAGAATAAAAAGGCTAGATTGGACTTTGCTAACAAACATCTAAAAAAGCCAGCACAGTTCTGGAAGAACATTCTTTGGACAGATGAAACCAAGATCAACCTCTACCAGAATGATGGAAAGAAAAAAGTATGGCGAAGGCGTGGTACAGCTCATGATCCAAAGCATACCACATCATCTGTAAAACACGGCGGCGGCAGTGTGATGGCTTGGGCATGCATGGCTGCCAGTGGCACTGGGTCACTAGTGTTTATTGATGATGTGACACAGGACAGAAGCAGCCGGATGAATTATGAGGTATTCAGAGACATACTGTGTGCTCAAATCCAGCCAAATGCAGCCAAACTGATTGGTCGGCGTTTCATAATACAGATGGACAATGACCCAAAACATAAAGCCAAAGCAACCCAGGAGTTTATTAAAGCAAAGAAGTGGAATATTCTTGAATGGCCAAGTCAGTCACCTGATCTCAACCCAATTGAGCATGCATTTCACTTGTTAAAGACTAAACTTCAGACAGAAAGGCCCACAAACAAACAGCAACTGAAAACCAGTGCAGTAAAGGCCTGGCAGAGCATTAAAAAGGAGGAAACACAGCGTCTGGTGATGTCCATGAGTTCAAGACTTCAGGCAGTCATTGCCAACAAAGGGTTTTCAACCAAGTATTAGAAATGACCATTTTATTTACAATTATTTAATTTGTCCAATTACTTCTGAGCCCCTGAAATGAAGGGATTGTGTTTAAAAAATGCTTTAGTTCCTCACATTTTTATGCAATCATTTTGTTCAACCCACTGAATTAAAGCTGAAAGTCTGAACTTCAACTGCATCTGAATTGTTTTGTTCACAATTCATTGTGGTAATGTACGGAACCAAAATTAGAAAAATGTTGTCTCTGTCCAAATATTTATGGACCTAACTGTAAATATGCATCTTTTTTTTTAATATCAGTTAATAACCGCCAGCTAATTCAATTCAATCTTTATTACAGACTCACAGCAGGGTCCATAGCGCGCGCACAAAAAAAGATGTGTCTAATGATCTAGATTGATTAGAATATATTTACATTGGCGATCGAGTCAAGGCACGAAATGATGGACACTAATATTTGCATATTTCTATCTATTATAAAATTATAATTATGATATTTATTAGTACATGTCGTGGTACATGTACTTGTACATGATTTATACAAATCTAATTACATTTTCCAGCTGTTGCCCCATGCCACTGCATCTACCCAAATCAAGACAGAATCATGACCAGAGAATTATTGGAGCAAAAAAGAAAGCCACTGATTTAATAAATGACATTTGATCTGACATTTGTACAGTTCGTCGATTCCCCTATTATCGCCCACTTCATGCTTTCTTTCAATAATTACACCGTGTCAGTCCTGCGCGCTTTGGCGCTTGCACCAGAAGGACTCTCGGGTGCGCTGTGGACTGCGTGCACGCCAAGCAGATGCTCGCACATGCGCCATTAATTATGCACACCTGCACATGATCAAGATGCATCAGTGTACGTATAAAAGGACTGTGTCAATGCACACTCGGTGCGAAGTATTACGCGACGTTTGCACACTTTGTCGAGCCTTTTTTCTCCGTGTTGATCTCCTGGTTTTCTGATCCCCGTTCCTAGTTTCCGTTTTTGGTCTGTGCCTGTGATACTCTGTGCCTCGCCTGATCCACTGCTTGTTTCTTGTTTATGATCTTGCCTGCCGTTTTGGATTGTTTGCCTGTTTGTCACTTTTTATTAATAAAACGTACTTCTGCACTTATATCCGTCTCCTACCTATCCCCTGACACACTGAATAAGTATACGTTTTAAAGGTTATATTTCTGCATTTATTGAGATACATGTACAGTTGTGGTCAGAAGTTTACATACAGTGACGTGAATGTCATCTTGGATATGAATGTCATGGCAATATTTGGGCTTTCAGTAATTTCTTTGAACTGTTCTTCTTCTGTGGCAGAATGATTGTACAGCATACATCTTTAATAAGAATAAAAAAAACACACTAGAATTTGGTACACAAGTTTTAATTTTCTTTGGGTTTTCTGAAATCAACACAGGGTCAAAATTATACATACAGGGTCAAAAAATATACATACAGCACACCACACCTCATATTTGGGTAAAATGTCTCTTTGCAAGATTCACCTTGACCAAACATTTTTTTGTTTACCATGAACAAGCTTCTGGCAGACTTCTGGTTGGATATTTCACGACTTATCATGGTAGAATTGGTAGAGTTCAATTAAAATTTGTTTTTTTTTCTTGGCATGGACTCGAATTATAAGCACGGTCCATATATTGTTGAAGTCAGGGCTTCTTTTAAGCTTAATATTAGCCTGCTTTATCCTCCACACCCAACTCTGATGCGTGTTTGGGTTCATTGTCCTGCTGTGACTCCCAAGTCCAAAGTCGTGCTCAAGTTTCTGATGGTTTATGCTGAAGAATTTTGAGGTAGTCCTCCTTCATTATTCCATCCACTTTGTGCAATGAACCAGTTCCACTGGCAGCAAAACAGCCCCAGAGCATGATGATCCTACCACCACCACCAGCTGGTACAGTGCCCCTCTGTACATGGTGGTCATTGTGGCCAAACAACTCAATTTTTTGTCTCATCTGACCATACAGATATCCTCCAGAAGGCTTTTTCTTTGTCCATATGGTCAGCTTCAAACTTTAGTTAAACTTGAAGGTGTCGGTTTTGGAGCAGGGGGTTATTTCTTGGATAGCAGCCTCTTAGTCCATGGTGATCTGAACTGTAGACACTGATCCATCAGCTTCCAGTTCATGGCAGGGCTGTGCCATGGTGGTTCCCAGGTTGTTCCTGACTATCCAAACCAAATTCCTTTCAGCTGAGGGTGACAGTTTGGGTTTTCTTGAAGCAAATAGGCTTGGCAAAGTGACGACACCTCACAATAACTTGCATACAATTGTTTGAAATGATCTTGGAATTTGCAGTTGTTTAGAAATGGCTCCAAGAGACATTCCGGAGTTGTGTACATCTGCGATCCTCTTTTTCAGATCTGCACTGAGCTCCTTGGACTTTCCCATTTTACTGTGTGTTGGTCAATCCAATGAGTGCTATAAACAAACCCTTTTTATGAAGGCACAGAGAAGCTACTAGCTGTACTCAATCATGATCACTAACAGGAAGTTAAGAGACCTCGGCCTTGGCAAGATAAGAGACATTTTGAAAGTTTCAGCACCTCTGAATTAATAATCCAAGTGAGCATATGTACATTTTTGACCCCGTGTTGATTTTAGAAAACCCAAAGAAAATTAAAACTTGTGCACCAAATTCTAGTGTTTTTTTTTAATTAAAGATGTATGCTGTACATTCTGCCAAAGAAAAAGAACAGTTCAAAGAAATTACTGAAAGCCAAATATTGCCATGACGTTCATATCCAAGATGGCATTGTCACTGTAGGGTGAAAGCATGGTGAACACCCCAATTAGATTTTTATATGGTGAAAGTAAATTTAGGAACTCAATGTTTCTTTTCAGTTAAAAAATAATCCCAACTGATTAACTTAACATGATGTACTAGTCATGTTACAAGTTTCAGCAGTCTACTGTTAAAAACAAAAATTTGGCGGCACTTTGAATACAGTACCGTTTACCCACTTTTGCATGTTACCAGTGGCCCTTTTTCTTTTGTGCATATTTTGTTTGATTCCTATGGGAACAATATTCAGCTGGCAGTCAACAGATGGCAGCAGTTATTTACTGTGCCCCCCAGCCCTTCAGCAATGACCTCTGCTTGACCTCCGAGCATGCTGTGGCAGCAGCCATTTTGGCTGGAAGCATGTGCTCTGCTGTTACTCTTTTTCCCAGTTTTCAACAGCACTTGGTCCAAAGGCCTGGTAGGTAATCATTTATGTGATAATTTAACTTCTTTTGCTACTTGAGTAAAGGTCTCATGTTTATTTAATCAAATCAATAGGAAAAAAGCAATTAATTTACAAATTATATGCCAAAATGCCACGTCTAAGATACCTGTTCAAATGTCTGTCCATTACGTCAACAACTGTTTTTGTATCATTTTTATGGCTTTTATGAAAAATTTAAAAAACTGAAGTTTAGTAAATACTTTCTCCTTCTATTAATGTCCTTATACAATTGAAAAATGTGAAAACTAAAGCTATTTTGTAAATAATACACAGGAGTGCAGACCTAAATGTACAGTGGTGCTTGAAAGTTTGTGAACCCTTTAGAATTTTCTATATTTCTGCATAAATACGACCTAAAACATCATCAGATTTTCACACAAGTCCTAAAAGTAGATAAAGAGAACCCAGTTAAACAAATGAGACAAAAATATTATACTTGGTCATTTATTTATTGAGGAAAATGATCCAATATTACATATCTGTGAGTGGCAAAAGTATGTGAACCTTTGCTTTCAGTATCTGGTGTGACCCCCTTGTGCAGCAATAACTGCAACTAAACGTTTCCGGTAACTGTTGATCAGTCCTGCACACCGGCTTGGAGGAATTTTAGCCCATTCCTCCATACAGAACAGCTTCAACTCTGGGATGTTGGTGGGTTTCCTCACATGAACTGCTCGCTTCAGGTCCTTCCACAACACTTCCATTGGATTAAGGTCAGGACTTTGACTTGGCCATTCCAAAACATTAACTTTATTCTTCTTTAACCATTCTTTGGTAGAATGACTTGTGTGCTTGGGGTCGTTGTCTTGCTGCATGACCCACCTTCTCTTGAGATTCAGTTCATGGACAGATGTCCTGACATTTTACTTTAGAATTTGCTGGTCTCATCTCATCTCATCATCTCTAGCCGCTTTATCCTTCTACAGGGTCGCAGGCAAGCTGGAGCCTATCCCAGCTGACTACGGGCGAAAGGCGGGGTACACCCTGGACAAGTCGCCAGGTCATCACAGGGCTGACACATAGACACAGACAACCATTCACACTCACATTCACACCTACGGTCAATTTAGAGTCACCAGTTAACCTAACCTGCATGTCTTTGGACTGTGGGGGAAACCGGAGCACCCGGAGGAAACCCACGCGGACACGGGGAGAACATGCAAACTCCGCACAGAAAGGCCCTCGCCGGCCCCGGGGCTCGAACCCAGGACCTTCTTGCTGTGAGGCGACAGCGCTAACCACTACACCACCGTGCCGCCCAGAATTTGCTGGTATAAATCAGAATTCATTGTTCCATCAATGATGGCAAGCCATCCTGGCCCAGATGCAGCAAAACAGGCCCAAACCATGATACTATCACCACCATGATTCACAGATGGGATAAGGTTCTTATGCTGGAATGCAGTGTTTTCCTTTCTCCAAACATAACGCTTCTCATTTAAACCAAAAAGTTCTATTTTGGTCTCATCCGTCCACAGAACATTTTTCCAATAGCCTTCTGGCTTGTCCACGTGATCTTTAGCAAACTGCAGACGAGCAGCAGTGTTCTTTTTGGAGAGCAGTGGTTTTCTCCTTGCAACCCTGCCATGCACACCATTGTTGTTCCGTGTTCTCCTGATGGTGGACTCATGAACATTAGCTAATGTTAATGTGAGAGAGGCCTTCAGTTGCTTAGAAGTTACCCTGGGGTCCTTTGTGACATCACCAACTAGTACACACCTTGCTCTTGGAGGGATCTTTGTTGGTCGACCACTCCTGCGGAGGGTAACAATGGCCTTGAATTTCCTCCATTTGTACACAATCTGTCTGACTGTGGATTGGTGGAGTCCAAACTCTTTAGAGATGGTTTTGTAACCTTTTCCAGCCTGATGAGCATCAACAACGCTTTTTCTGAGGCCCTCAGAAATCTCCTTTGTTCGTGCCATGATACACTTCCACAAACATGTGTTGTGAAGATCAGACTTTGATAGATCCCTGTTCTTTAAATAAAACAGGGTGCCCACTCACACCTGATTGTCATCCCATTGATTGAAAACACCTGACTCTAATTTCACCTTCAAATTAACTGCTAATCCTAGAGGTTCACATACTTTTGCCACTCTCAGATATGTAATATCGGATCATTTTCCTCAATAAATAAATGACTAAGTATAATATTTTTGTCTCATTTGTTTAACTGGGTTCTCTTTATCTACTTTTAGGACTTGTGTGAAAATCTGATGATGTTTTTTGTCATATTTACGCAGAAATATAGAAAATTCTAAAGGGTTCACAAACTTTCAAGCACCACTGTACATGTCTGTCCATTATGTCAACACAAATGTGCAAATTGCCTTCTGACTGATATTCAAGCATCTGTTTTGTCAAAAATATTAGTACTCCTCACATATTTTTATAAGAAATCTGGATCATACTTACGGATGTTTATTCATTAGAAAAGCAGAGTTGGTAACAGTATGCCTATTTTTTTGTTTAATATGCCAACAAAACTGGCTTGGAGGGCAAAATTTATTAATAAAACGGTATATTTTTAAAGAACTTTGACACAAATGATACATGCATACTCTCAATCCAATTCATTAAAAAATAGCTTTTTTTTTTGTAAAACCAAGTTAGTTTAAAAGAAAGACAAATATTTGATAAACACTAACAATTGGATTTATTTTTACTTTTAAAAGTACCAAAAATGTTAAAAAATGTTTTTTGACAAAAAAAAAAAAATTTGACTTGGTTTATATTACCGAATATGTTTGAAATTGGTATTTCATGTATATAATTGGTATTTCCAGGTCACTGAAGCAGCTTAGTCACCATGTCTGACTCAGAAGATGCCATTCCTCTTGCAGTATTGGCTAAGAAAGAGAAGCGTCGAGAACAGTGGTGAACCAGTCAAAAACGAAAGTGAGATGTGGAGAAGACTGAACTAAATGAAGCTAAACTGGCCAAAAAGAGGCTTGCAGAATCTGATCATGTGAAAAAATGGATTGAACAAAAGAAAGCTGAGGACCCAGATGACTTCAGAGAGAAGATGAGACTTGTGACACAGAAATACCGGACCAACATGTCTGGTTACAAGCGGAGGTGGGTTAGACAGAAAGATGCCACAGCCAAGCAAGTAAAACGAGCTGAAGTCCGCATGAAAGAGGACAAGGCAGAAACAAAAAGGGAACAGAACATTATGAAAGTAAAGATGTGGAGGACAAATAAAAGAACACCTGAAACTTCACCCTCACCTACTGCATCAAACAGCACCAGCTCAGTCACTCGAGGAGGCAGGAAAAAAGGAACAAAACTGCCAAGAGTGCGGTCATCTATCAAGAGCCCCACCCAAAAAGCAAAACTTTTGGCCAGTGTTATTCATTTTTCCACTCCAAGGACTAAGAAAAAAAAAATAATACCTCCATGTCTTAGCTGATGAAGGTGATAGGCTAGCACTGGAAGGTGTTGTGAATGCTGCTGCTGAGCTTCGTAAAAGGCATGACAACGATGCTGTTCGAGCAAAACATTAGAGGTCCGCGCGGGTCGGATTTTTCAGTCCCGCTCCCGCATTGTGCAGTCCCGCTCCCGCCCGCGCCCGCCATATTTTGTCCCGCTCCCGCCCGCAAATCCCGCATGATGCAGACGTTCGCGTTATTTCTCAGGAAAGTTCTTGTCTTGACACAGCGTGATGGTGCCCCGCCCCCTACTTTGAGTGGATTTGAGCATAAATATCTACAGCTCACGTTCGTTATTATTTACCTTGTTTCTGATTTCGGAATGTTGAAATGGCAGCATGTAGACCTAATAATAATAATTATTTAAGTAGGCTAATCATTTAAGTATGTGCTCTCCCATGGTGCATCTCCTATGAATAATTAGTGTGAAAGGAGAGATGGATCGCACTCTTGAACTTATTCTTTTAGTTACATTTCTTTTCAGTTGTTTTTAGCAGCAGAAGGAGACAAACGTTTCGGCTGTTGCCTTCGTCAGTGTCTCTAATAATAATAATAATAATAATAATAAAAAAAGACAGGCGAGCACGTAATTCCAAGTGGAAATTTGGTATATTTATTGTTCAGCCATACAAAACATTAGGCTAACCCAGTTTACATTTGTAAAGCATTTCTAACTAAAATGTCCGATTTCAGGACTCTTGACTTTTTAACGGTAAATGTACCTCTTTTTAAAGCAGCACTTACTTTTGAAGCACTGTGAGCTTCAGTAAAGGAGCTCTGCTCTTCTGCCATGATCGGAGATCTCAAACACGGAAGAGGAAAGGAATCGGAAACGTACGAGAGTTATTTATCCTCTCCTGGATCAGAATCAGAATTCTGATGACCAGCTCATCTAAGGTGTCATTGAGGCATCATGTTAGTGTGGGTCACTGGAGGCTGGGTGTGAACAGCGAGTCATTAGAGTGATCAAAGGATTGCCTGTTAGGGTGATCAATGGCAAATTTAAGATGCCATTCCTCACTCAATCTGGCAATCTGACTCTCTCTGCAAATTTAGGCATCTTAAAATGTTTTTATTAATGCCAAATAAAATATCCAGTACAAATTATATATGATAGACATAAATTAATAATTTATAAATTTTATTTTAAACACGTTTTTAGTTAGCGGGACTGCAGCTTATCACCGCTCCCGCCCGCGCCCGCATATGTGCACTCCTGCTCCCGCCCGCAATGAGCTTTCAAAATTTGTCCCGCGCCGCACTGCTTTGCGGTGGGTCCCGCGGGACTCCCGCGGGAGTGCAGGGCTCTACAAAACATGTCCTGAAAGTGGCAGTGAATGCAGCTGGAGCAAAGAGGAAGCTGAGTCTCATAGCCAAAGCAACTGGTCAGGACAGGAAAGAGCGCAAGGAAACATCTATCAAAGAAGAAGAGCTCTGGACCAAGAGAGTTTCATTGGGTGACCTACAACAGAAGAGTATGATCTGATGCACTTCCAGAGTCAACATGCCAGCTTGTAAGAGAGCATTATTACGACAGTGCCGTCTCGAGAGAACTGCCTCTGAAGAAGGAGGTTGTGCGAATAAAAACAGGCCCAAAGCAGTACACAGGAGGTTCATAAGAGAATGTTACCGGTTACACTTTCAGAGGCCTATGACATGTTTGTAAAGCAACGGTAAACTACTTGGGCAGTGGAAATATGAAATGCTGAGACCGAAAGAAGAATGAGCTAATCCCTAGAGTTATTCCAGTTCTGTCAGGAAAACCTGGAAATAGATGGCCAACAGAACAAGGTACAGAGATACCAGCACAGGGTGACTAGAAGGAAATTCTTCTATGTTCCTACAGGGGTCATTAACAGATCATCACAAGTACCCTACAAAACACACAAGGGAATACGCAGCTTGCATCAGGTTTTTTCTTGCAACAAAAGTGGAAGGGTGCTTACCAGGGAAGCTGCTTGTTGTTGTTCATTGTGCTTAAATGGAGAATTCAATCTGTGCAGCAATTCCTCCATTGTGGATACCCCAAACAATGTTCAACTGATTTGGTGGGATGGAGCGTCAGAAGAAGAACGGGATGATGACAAGCAACCCACAAGAAGAACAGCTGATGGACAGTTTGATGGGGGATAATATTGCAAAAAATGACAAAGTTGTCATAGCAGCCTGTGAAGAACTCACTCCATACTACCGGATGGTTGCCAGTGGACCTGCCTTGGTCCTAGAAAAGGACACCATGGATTCGTATGGCAACACCTTCGCTGGAGGTGCTAAAGTTGTCGAAGGAAATTACCTTGAGCTCCTGCTAAGAGCAGCACAGTATATTTTAAAGAAGAGAAGAAAACTGCATGCTTTCACATGGGTTGCATAAGAGGCATATGCCTAGAACTGAAAAGGGAAATGCGTACATTCCATGGCAAAAAAAATTAATGTCTATGAAGTGTCATCAGATATCCATGAACTTCTGCTGAGTTTGGTGACATTTTGAATGCAGTGACTGGACAGTATCAAATATGATAAAATTCACTTATCTTCTAGTATTAAGAAACTCTTTTATGCATATTTAGATCATTTTGAGTGAATATGAACAGTTTTCAGCTCATATTCCTGTAAACCTGGCTCGATTGAAATGTGAAACCTTCTGTATCTGACCTGAATTTACACTCTGAATATTTGTTTTGGGGCGGCACGGTGGTGTAGTGGTTAGCGCTGTCTCCTCACAGCAAGAAGGTCCGGGTTCGAGCCCCGTGACCGGCGAGGGCCTTTCTGTGTGGAGTTTGCATGTTCTCCCCGTGTCTGCGTGGGTTTCCTCCGGGTGCTCCGGTTTCCCACACAGTCCAAAAGACATGCAGGTTAGGTTAACTGGTGACTCTAAATTGACCGTAGGTGTGAATGTGAGTGTGAATGGTTGTCTGTGTCTATGTCTCAGCCCTGTGATGACCTGGCGACTTGTCCAGGGTGTACCCCGCCTTTCGCCCGTAGTCAGCTGGGATAGGCTCCAGCTTGCCTGCGACCCTGTAGAACAGGATAAAGCGGCTACAGATAATGAGATGAGATATTTGTTTTGATTTATTTTTATTTGATTTATTTTGTTATAAAATGTATATATTTCTGAAATCTACAGAACAACAGCTTTCATTTGATATATTACACTTGTGTCTACTGTAATTTTCATTTTTAAGTCCTCAGGTGCCAAATTTTGGGGCATTCACCATGCTTTCACCCTGTATGTAAACTTCTGACCACAACTGTAAATATTTTCCCTATATTTTGCAGTGGCCAGCTTAGAATAAAAATCCACAAACCAGTCTGTGTTTCCAATTCTCTCTGGCTGGTGGTGCGCTCTCGGCGGTAAGTGGGACTGTCATGAACTGAGCGAACTGGCAGTTTCTTGTTTTGGGGGCTTGAAAAGACAACGATTTACTCCGGAATATCCTTGAAAATCATCTGCCCCTTCATCCGACATATAAGAATCCCAATCACTATCAGAATTCTCTCCAAAACATGATTCCATATCGAGACTGGTCTAACCACTACTGCGCATGAGAACGAAATTGATACCTGGATCCTTGTTACACGTGTGACGTCACACATGCCTTTGGGAACTTCCGGTTCAGTCTCGGCAGATTCCGTGAAAATCGGCTAATCTTATTGATTTTCCATTAATTTATGGCCTTTTGGATCAGCTATGGTTCGAAAACGCATGGTCAATCAACATAACGATTGTTGCTTTGTACAAGGAAAAAAGTGGGGTTTAGAGGCATTATAGTCACTTTAAAAAACACAAACACTAAACACTGTAGTTTTAATGAAACATTTGAGCTGTTCCCCCCCAAATGGGCTATTTTTAACTGGATCATTTTTAACACACTTGGAAAAAAAAACATTGAAATATTAAAAAAAAAAAAAAAAAAAAACGCATGACACATTGTAGAACAACATTTTCAGACTCGCCATCAAGTTGCCCTGGAGCAATGTGTGTGTGTTTGTTTAAAATTTGTCATCGTATGAATTTTTCATCCATCAATACCGCAGCATGTAAGCAATAACCCTTAAGGATCAGCAGAACACCTGAAGTCAACATTTCACTGTAGATTACTGCGTGCTAGCATTTTCTAAGACAAACATATGTGCAGGCGATTGGGAGACGCTCACCAGACAGGTGGATCTGGGGAAGTTTATAACAGTCCGGGTGGCTCTCTGGTTGAGCAGACTGAGGTGTTGGATTAGCAGGACAGTCAGCAGTTCCTGAGGGTGATGATCTTGAGACTGTTGCTCCCAAACTATCCACTGGAGGGCAGCGCTGAAGGAAATGAGTCTCCACCAAACGGGAGAATGCATTTACCACCTCGTTGTAGTCCATACTCTGGCCATCTGGGTGCAGAAATTCATCAAAACTACTTGAATATACCTTCAGTATACTATTTCAAATGGTAAAGAGGCGAAACCTGAAACTATACAGTAATGTTCATACACATGAAAGCTTCTTAGTGATTTAATTTTTTAGTAAAAGCTACGCATACAGTGGTGCTTGAAAAGGTTTGTGAACCCTTTAGAATTTTCTACATTTCTGCACAAATATGACCTAAAACATCATCAGATTTTCACACAAGTCCTAAAAGTAGATAAAGAGAACCCAGTTAAACAAATGAGACAAAAATATTATACTTAGTCATTTATTTATTAAGGAAAATGATCCGATATTACATATCTGTGAGTGGCAAAAGTACGTGAACCTCTAGGATTAGCAGTTAATTTGAAGGTGAAATTAGAGTCAGGTGTTGTCAATCAATGGGATGACAGTCAGGTGTGAGTGGGCACCCTGTTTTATTTAAAGAACAGGGATCTATCAAAGTCTGATCTTCACAACACATGTTTGTGGAAGTGTATCATGGCACGAACAAAGGAGATTTCTGAGGACCTCAGGAAAAGCATTGTTGATGCTCATCAGGCTGGAAAAGGTTACAAAACCATCTCTAAAGAGTTTGGACTCCACCAATCCACAGTCAGACAGATTGTGTACAAATGGAGGAAATTCAAGACCATTGTTACCCTCCGCAGGAGTGGTCGACCAACAAAGATCACTCCAAGAGCAAGGCGTGTAATAGTTGGCGAGGTCACAAAGGACCCCAGGGTAACTTCTAAGCAACTGAAGGCCTCTCTCACATCGGCTAATGTTAATGTTCATGAGTCCACCATCAGGAGAACACTGAACAACAATGGTGTGCATGGCAGGGTTGCAAGGAGAAAGCCACTGCTCTCCAAAAAGAACATTGCTGCTCGTTTGCAGTTTGCTAAAGATCACGTGGACAAGCCAGAAGACTATTGGAAAAATGTTTTGTGGACGGATGAAACCAAAATAGAACTTTTTGGTTTAAATGAGAAGCGTTATGTTTGGAGAAAGGAAAACACTGCATTCCAGCATAAGAACCTTATCCCATCTGTGAAACATGGTGGTGGTAGTATCATGGTTTGGGCCTGTTTTGCTGCATCTGGGCCAGGACGGCTTGCCATCATTGATGGAACAATGAATTCTGAATTATATCAGCGAATTCTAAAGAAAAATATCAGGACATCTGTCCATGAACCGAATCTCAAGAGAAGATGGGTCATGCAGCAAGACAACGACCCTAAGCACACAAGTCGGTCTACCAAAGAATGGTTAAAGAAGAATAAAGTTAATGTTTTGGAATGGCCAAGTCAAAGTCCTGACCTTAATCCAATCGAAATGTTGTGGAAGGACCTGAAGCGAGCAGTTCATGTGAGGAAACCCACCAACATCCCAGAGTTGAAGCTGTTCTGTATGGAGGAACGGGCTAAAATTCCTCCAAGCCGGTGTGCAGGACTGATCAACAGTTACCGAAAACGTTTAGTTGCAGTTATTGCTGCACAAGGGGGTCACACCAGATACTGAAAGCAAAGATTCACATACTTTTGCCACTCACAGATAAGTAATATTGGATCATTTTCCTCAATAAATAAATGACTAAGTATAATATTTTTGTCTCATTTGTTTAACTGGGTTCTCTTTATCTACTTTTAGGACTTGTGTAAAAATCTGATGATGTTTTAGGTCATATTTATGCAGAAATATAGAAAATTCTAAAGGGTTCACAACCTTTCAAGCACCACTATATAGACACACAATATTTTATCTTAGAAATCAGATAAATCTTACATTGAGTATCCACAGAATTCTAAATGAAACTATTCGATCATATAAGGGTAAAAAAAAAAAGTAAATGTTAAAGCACAGTTAAAATTTGCTGCTTCCTGTGTACATGATGCAACAACAGAGTCTGTATTTTATTCAAGTAAACACATTAATCTTGTTATTGTAGACTAGAAACAAAAGCAAAATGGCCATATAAATCATATTCATATTCTATACCCAAGCATATAGCCTACAAAGCCGTTTTTGCACATTTCATCACTGTAAACGTCTCAGTAATTTTTTTCCACATCATTATTTTGTCACTTCTGCCTCAAGAAAATTATTACAGTCAAGCCCAGGTATGTTTTAAATTAAAGAGTTTGATAGCTAGCATCTTGCTGCTGTGATATCGCAGGTGTTTTTTGAAAAGTGCTATGAGCACGAATTATGATGAGAGAACAAATTCTAAAGAAAAATATCAGGACATCTGTCCATGAACCGAATCTCAAGAGAAGATGGGTCATGCAGCAAGACAACGACCCTGCACGGTGGTGTAGTGGTTAGCACGGTCGCCTTACAGCAAGAAGGTTCTGGGTTTGAGCCCAGCGGCCGGCGAGGGCCTTTCTTTGTGGAGTTTGCATGTTCTCCCCGTGTCCGCGTGGGTTTCCTCCGGGTGCTCCGGTTTCCCCCACAGTCCAAAGACATGCAGGTTAGGTTAACTAGTGACTCTAAATTGACCGTAGGTGTGAATGTGAATGGTTGTCTGTGTCTATGTGTCAGCCCTGTGATGACCTGGTGACTTGTCCAGGGTGTACCCCGCCTCTCGCCCATAGTCAGCTGGGATAGGCTCCAGCTGGCCCACGACCCTGCACAGGATAAGCAGTTATGGATAATGGATGGATGGATCGTTCTTCAAAGAAAGGAACAAGCAGCAATTCTGCAGGCTGATTAAACTAGCCATTGTAATGACAGCTACAGATCATAATATTGTGTGTGATGCAATCTGGGTTTGCCGGAAAGGAAGTTTGTTAAAACTCACTTGTGCCGTGTTCATTTACAGAGACGTCCAGATGTGAGGGTTTTATCTTACACTGTCAGAAACAGTGGTATACAGTAGGAGTCCATTTCTGTCCCCTAAGGTATAATCTATACTAATGCCACTTTTCCACTACCAACGCAGCTGAGTTGGGCTGAGCCGTGCCGTGCTGAGTTGGGCTGAGTCGAGCTGAGCGGGGCTGTTGGAGTTGCATTTCGACTACAACCGCGCTGAACCGTGCTGGCTGGAAGTGGGTGGACACATTGGGTGGAGTTAGCGAAAGTGGGTGGACGTCATGTGATGTCGTTAGGCGGCACAAACAGTGACATCAGTGATCTTTTAAGCGGTAGTCTCACGACCCGGATAGTAAACAAACATGGAGGACATGGAGTCGTTAGTGTTGCTGGTCTTGGTGCTGTGGCTTGTTGTCACCGACAACGCCAACAGATACTGGCAAGAGCGTATAGATGAGGCGAGGCGCATAAGGCTTCAGAAATTCTCGTAATTCGTAATTCTTCTTCTTCCGGGTTTACGGTGTTTACAGATCCCAGCGTGCTCGCGGGGCGTGTGTGGGCATGTGAGGACACTCCTCCTCACCAATCAGTGCACAGGGGAGTGTCTCCTCACACCCCTAGCCCCACTCGGCTCGGTTTGGCTCGCTTCAGCCCCACTCCAAAACCGTGCGAGTTTTTGGTGCTAAGCAGGGCTGAAGCGAGCTGAGTCGTGCTGCTCTGAGGTAGTCGAAACGCGAGCCGTGTCGGGCTGAAGTGAGCTGAAGCGAGCTGAAGTGAGCTGAGAAAGGGTAGTGGAAAAGGGCCATAATGTACCCCCTACGGCTCAGTACTGGACTTCAAGGTAACAATGTGTACCTTTTTAGGGTCAAAAAGGTACATATAAATGTTCCCAAGCAGTATATAAAGGGTGCATATAAGTACCTTAGATGGTACCGCCCCAGTGACAAGCTGTTGTACTCCTAAAGGCACAAAAATGTACTTTATTTTCTGAGAGTGTAGAGGAGACACTTGATTATAGATGTTACCTGGAGAAACTAAACACCATCATTACAGGGTTATGTGATATTTTTTCAGTTTCTGCTGCAAGCTTTTTGGTTCCATAACAGATATTTAATGGACTACAGATTAAAAAAAAAATGGTGGGGACGTATCCCTGAGTGTCCCCAGTGTAATTTATGTGCGATAGGGTTCTAGGTCAGCCTGTTCTCTCAGTTTCCTGTTCGCTGCTTGTGTCTTCTACTACAATAAGCTTTACTTTGTTTCCTATACTGTGCAACCAAAATCATGCAACATTCATGATTAATACATCAGTACAAATTAATATATTTTTCTCATAGTCACACGTAAATAAAATAAGGCCACAAGTAAAGTTTCTGCAAGTTTATTAGAATTATGTGCCTACATGTGTATCCCAGAGGATTGCCATTACCCCCGAATGTGAATATTTGTGATATGGAGTGATCATATTTCTACATTGGTTATGTTTTATCAATACCAAACTTTATTTCTGAGAGCGGACTTCCGCTGTATCTCGCAACGTTAACAAAAGTGAAAATAAATTCCTGGATCCACCACGTGATTTGGATCTGCTTCAAAATGTAATGCTTTCTTCCTTGGCTCATGCTACAAACTTCCACCAAGTTTCATGCGAATCAGGTTGGTAGATTTTGCGTGATCCTGCTTACAGTCAAACAGACAAACAAACTGCACCAAAAACATAACCTTCTTGGAGGAGGTAATGAGTTTGATACAAAGAAATCCATTGACTGAGACCATTGTGGCTCCAAAATGACTGATAATATTACACTACGTCAAGCTTGGAATAATGCATAATGACACACTGGAGTCACTGGCATTGTGATATGTAAATTATACAGTGGGGCAAAAAAGTATTTAGTCAGTCACCAATTGTGCAAGTTCTCCCACTTAAAAAGATGAGAGAGGCCTGTAATTTTCATCATAGGTACACTTCAACTATGAGAGACAAAATGAGGAAAAAAAAATCCAGAAAATCACATTGTCCGATTTTTAAAGAATTTATTTGCAAATTATGGTGGAAAATAAGTATTTGGTCAATAACACAAGTTCATCTCAATACTTTGTTATATACCCTTTGTTGGCAATGACAGAGGTCAAACATTTTCTGTAAGTCTTCACAAGGTTTTCACACACTGTTGCTGGTATTTTGGCCCATTCCTCCATGCAGATCTCCTCTAGAGCAGTGATGTTTTGGGGCTGTCGCTGGGCAACACGGACTTTCAACTCCCTCCAAAGATTTTCTATGGGGTTGAGATCTGGAGACTGGCTAGGCCACTCCAGGACCTTGAAATGCTTCTTACGAAGCCACTCCTTCATTGCCCGGGCAGTGTGTTTGGGATCATTGTCATGCTGAAAGACCCGGCCATGTTTCATCTTCAATGCCCTTGCTGATGGAAAGAGGTTTTCACTCAAAATCTCATGATACATGGCCCCATTCATTCTTTCCTTTACACGGATCAGTTGTCCTGGTCCCTTTGCAGAAAAACAGCCCCAAAGCATGATGTTTCCACCCCCATGCTTCACAGTAGGCATGGTGTTCTTTGGATGCAACTCAGCATTCTTTCTCCTCCAAACACGACAAGTTGAGTTTTTACCAAAAAGTTCTATTTTGGTTTCATCTGACCATATGACATTCTCCTAATCCTCTTCTGGATCATCCAAATGATCTCTAGCAAACTTCAGATGGGCCTGGACATGTACTGGCTTGAGCAGGGGGACACGTCTGGCACTGCAGGATTTGAGTCCCTGGTGGCGTAGTGTGTTACTGATGGTAGCCTTTGTTACTTTGGTCCCAGTTCTCTGCAGGTCATTCACTAGGTCCCCCCGTGTGCTTCTGGGATTTTTGCTAACCGTTCTTGTGATCATTTTGACCCCACGGGGTGAGATCTTGCGTGGAGCCCCAGATCGAGGGAGATTATCAGTGGTCTTGTATGTCTTCCATTTTCTAATAATTGCTCCCACAGTTGATTTCTTCACACCAAGCTGCTTACCTATTGCAGATTCAGTCTTCCCAGCCTGGTGCAGGTCTACAATTTTGTTTCTGGTGTCCTTTGACAGCTCTTTGGTCTTGGCCATAGTGGAGTTTGGAGTGTGACTGTTTGAGGTTGTGGACAGGTGTCTTTTATACTGATAACGAGTTCAAACAGGTGCCATTAATCCAGGTAACAAGTGGAGGACAGAGGAGCCTCTTAAAGTAGTTGTTACAGGTCTGTGAGAGCCAGAAATCTTGCTTGTTTGTAGGTGACCAAATACTTATTTTACCGAGGAATTTACCAATTAATTCATTAAAAATCCTACAATGTGATTTCCTGGATTCTTTCCCCCCATTCTGTCTCTCATAGTTGAAGTGTACCTATGATGAAAATTACAGGCCTCTCTCATCTTTTTAAGTGGGAGAACTTGCACAATTGGTGGCTGACTAAATACTTTTTTGCCCCACTGTATATGGGTCCGTCTCAGAAACTGGTCTCTCATTTGGGACATTATGGTCAAAAAATTAATTTTCTAATTTTACTATTTTTTTTGCATTTACCTAACACTCAATGTTTCTTTTGTCATGTTTAATAAGAATAAAGATAGTATCTTGCTTTATCTGGCCTCCATTGTGGAAAATTTTTTTGATTACAGTTCAAATGTTTTTGTAAAATTGATTGACATATAAAATAACTACATCATGAAGAATTAAAGCCCCTCCTTCACAGATGAGTGAAAATATTGAATAAATTTCCTCTTTTTGATTGCTTGGGTTAAAAATGCCAAGTTATGATGACTGAATTGATTATTCACTTAAATGTGAATAATATGATACATTTTGGGTATTTGATATGGCGAAATGGTACACAATGGAAAAATCAAGATCACACCGGAAAGATGAGAAAAACGGCGCTGGTAAAAGAACAGCGACTGTACCGGCTGAAGGTCACGCAAGTCTCTGCTGCGGCGCGCGAGCAACGGGACATCACTACCGCACCGGACGGAGCGCGAGGCGGGGGCGGGGCAAAATGACTGGCCGTAGATTCTATCAAAAGTTCGATCTAAATTGACCATGGTTGCAAAATATTGGCCAAAAATACGCAAGCACAACGAAATATGAAAGTAAGATGAAAAAGAAACATTCTATTGCCTTATACTGCAAGAATAAAACAAAATAAAACTGTCAAAACTCATCTTTTCAGTGATAACGTCCGAACAGATCACTCGTGTAACAGAAAGACCGCAAATGGAAGCACGATCAACTTCGAACTGTTGGAGTGGAAAATTCCATTCTACACATGCAAATCGTTAATGTGTGTCCTTCCCCGCACACAAATAACACGCTACGGTAAAAAATAGACCACAACTCATTTTATAGCTCAGAAATTCATACAAGACCAGCTACCATCGTAACGTATTCTGTAAGAAACATATTCTATACCTAACTTTCAGCTTTCGTTTTAAAAAACAAAATGGCAGATTTATAACTAAATGTTTATATGGCGTAGTGATTTTAAGTTACTACTTTTGGTGAGGTTGTGACTTTGACCCTGAGGCTTTCCGTTTAGATCAAAACACACGATCGTATTGGTTTTGGGTCTGCGGAAAATGGAGTTACAACGGTGATCAAATATTTTGCATGATGTCTTATTACGGTTATGATTATTCTGTGAGCGCACCAATCCTTTAAAGTTACAACTTAAAATACAATTAATGATAACTGTAGACTTTTCAGTGGACTACAACCTTTTTAAGGGAATGCGATGTAGTCAACCATTTATCATGTCCCAGATCAAGCCGCCATTTGTCCACAAATTTGCAGAATTTTTGCCAAAGTCTGAATAGATTTAGCTTTATCTGTATTATTTCTTTCATCATTTTATTTCAAATGAAAACCAACATCATTCAAAACCGTATAGTTTATTGACTGAGTATATTTAGTGGGATACCCCCACAGTACCCAGTTTCTGAGACAAACCCATACATACACACACATATACATATATATATATATATATAAATTTAAATCCATTCCTGTGGAATAAAAAATAATCAACTCTTCTCCAACTCATTCAGTATCATGCTAGCTGAATGGAATGTATCTGATATACCACTCAGTGCCAGCTAATATTATTTAAATATACCACTTGTATTTTTCATACGAGCTACATCTGGGACATGGAAAACCAAAACTGTGACATAAATCTCGATATGCCACTTGTGAGGAAATTGAAGAATTGTTTTGATAAATTTGAGTATGTTTTGTTTGTGAATGTGTCGATATAATAAAAAGAAAATCACATGTTAGCTTGAAGATATGAAGTTTATCTTCTCGTGTTGAAAAACTCGCATTTTTCAGACAAAATTCATGCTGGACCTGAGTGACATATTTAAATAATATTGGCTGGCTTTTTTTTTTCCATGGTCCATCAGATATATTCCATTCAGCTAGCATGATACTGAACGAGTCAAAGACGAGACAATATTATTATTATTATTATTATTATTTATTATTACAATACATACACATACCTTTCAGGTGTTCAACGTGTCTTTCTCTTTCAAAATTCTCGCAAAATCTTCCGTATTTATCAATGCAAACCTGGCGGTCATGTTTGTTTACAAATTATCACAGTCGCTCGCTAGAACAGAAGTTTTACATCTCCGACATGTGACATCATGTTGTCTTGACAACCATGCAATATCGTAAACCATATTCAACGCTCATTCTCCACTGGGTAGTGATGTAATACACGTAGGATAAGCGATATGCTAACAATATTGCATGCTATCAAACCAAATGAATGAAACCTGCTAGAATGGAATAGAATACATGTTTTTGTTCCATCAAAAAAGTGTCCTGTATGTATAAAAATTCCTGATATTTCACGCCGGTGACGTCACTCCCAGTGTTTTCCCGCTGACTCAATGCGCATTGTCAAAATGGTGAACTGGTTCAAAGTTAAAATCGCTTTGATTAACTTGCATATTTTTTGTGGATGTGTCCATACAAAGAACATTACACAGTTGTGCAAAGATATGAAGTTTATCTTCTCGCTTCGCTCACTCTTGATCTATACATTCATCACCCGAAGATAAACTTCATATTTTTGCGCAAATGTGTAATATCCTCTATTGAAGCTCCAAGGCATATTAAGTTACGGGCTTCAGTTACACAATTTGTGGCAGCAAAATATTAACTCGCATTCTTAATATATTCATTTGTTGCCATGGTTTATTTAACAAAACAAAACAAAACACCATGTCATATCAGCAGAACATTATTTCACATGTTCCACATGAGCCAATCAATACTGGCTATTACATAACAAACTGTATAATGTATTACAGTACAGATCACTCACCCTCCATATTCTGTGTCAATCTATCTGCTACAGTCCTGACCACACTGCTCATGGTCATCTGACCCCTCTGCAGTATCTCCTCTATAACCAGCTCTCCTGTGTCCCCGTACAGACTCTTAGCCGTGTAGATGTAGCGCGGGTACCGGAGCATGTAAAGAATACGCTCATAGTTAATCTGGTACTCAACCGGACCAGCAGGACCGCGGCGGCCTGGACCAAACTTAGACATACCATGCTGCACCAGAACACACAAACACTTCTTCACCTAATAAAGAACAAGAAGGAAAGGAAAAGAAGGAAAGAAAGAAAGAAAGAAAGAAAGAAAGAAAGAAAGAAAGAAAGAAAGAAAGAAAGAAAGAAAGAAAGAAAGAAAGAAAGAAAGAAAGAAAGAAAGAAAGACATGGACACGTTTATCTGTGATCATCCATAACTTAATATTAGTCTGTAAGTCAGGTGTGCTTCATCACTACTGTAAAATGCGCAGGACTGTTTCAGAAGATTCACTGGTGTAACGTCAAAAGAGTGTGATTCAGAAAATTAGAACAAATCTACATTTGGAAACAAAAGAAGTATGCACGTATTCTGAGAAATACTAAGGTTACCAAGTCAAGGGAAGTGCTGGTTTCATGAGCCAGAGCCCGCAAACTGAGAGTGCCACTGCGCAACAGGTGAACTCCAACTTTCTCCACCACTTCACCAAAGTGCTCTCTCAGGAGGAGACCACACAGCCGCACCTCCTGTGCCGTCATCTGGAAGTCACAAAGGGATCTGAATGGAAATTACATCACACTGTGTAACACTATATAACTGTATGCAACTATCTGTAACTGTAATACTGTTATTGTATGCAGTTTTATGTACAGGGGTGCTTGAAAGTTTGTGAACCCTTTAGAATGTTCTATATTTCTGCATAAATATGACCTAAAACATCATCAGATTTTCACACAAGTCCTAAAAGTAGATAAAGAGAACCCAGTTAAACAAATGAGACAAAAAAAAATCCTTGGTAATTTATTCACTGAGGAAAATGATCCAATATTACATACAGGGATGAGAATGGGACATTTAAAAAAAACTCTGAAATGCCTGGCCGGTCTAGGGGGCATTTGCCCAATTCACAATCCCCCTTTCCCCACATAAAATATGAATGTTTTCAAATTCAATAATGGTTTAAAACGTTATAAACTATATAGTTGCAAGGATGGATGGCGGTGGAGCAGACAGAGCCGGAAAACTTCTCCCTCCAAAAATATATTTTTTATTTTTTCTATTTTCAAAATTTTTCTTAAAATAGTGCAAATATTTACAGTGCGCCAACCAAAGGTTCAAATTGTCAAAAAGAAAACTATACAAACAAAATAAGAAAACAAAAATAAAAGAAAACAAAAATAAAGAGGCTTCAAGTTTGCCAGACTAAATCAAAAAGACCCTGAACAAAACTATTAGTCAGCCAAACCACAGTACCTTCAAACAAGACGTTCCACGTTCCAACCACAACTGAGGCTCTGGAGCTACTGCAGAGCTTACATACCCGCAGCCCCTCCCACAGTTGAGCCCAAATTGCAAAATTAATCAGTCAACTAAATAATGACATCCTAAATACAAAATAACAATTTAAAGAAACAAACACAAAATATACAAATATCCAAAATAATTTTCTTTAACCAAAAACCCTTCAGTGCATAGTAAAATACATGTTTCCCCAACACCAGTAAAACACCCCCGTTAAAATAGTCCATTCTACCAAACACCCGCGAAACCCCTCCATAACAAGCCAATGGTACAGTCCCTCGGTTTCTCACAACAAACAGGAAGTATGTGGAGTTCGCGTGATGAGTTACTAAAAACTGTTTTGTGTTATAAAAATGCTAGAACTAAATAAACTTGACGTTAGAAATAACCGGTTTGTATGTGTGTTTCCTAGACCATAGATAATGCTTAACAGATGGGAGATGAAAATGCTTAGAAATGTGTGACGCGTTTTACATACGAGTGGAGCCAAACAAATGTTACTAGAATGCCGGTAGGCCTTTCCCTGCACTCAGAACAAATGCTGCTCTCATTAGAAACTATGGCAAACGGTGGAGTATGAAATGCTTGAAAACCAGTAATACCCATACAGAAAACAGTAATGGAAATGAAGTGCAACTCACAGAGACACGTCAGCCAAGATGTTTGAAAGTTGCCGGCAGATTGCTGCCTGTGAGCGATAATGGAGGTAACCGTAACGATATTTTAGATTCCTCCTGACTCCATCTTTGACAATTTAAGTAAAACATACCTTTGTGCTTTTTTGTTTTGATGTGCTCCTGGATGTTTCTAGCTCCTCTGTTTCCATAATTGATCATATCTGAGCACAGAATACACAGAACCTTTCCCGGCACGTCCACTTTTTGGATATGTTCCGTCAGGCACGTCGTCACAGTTTGTGTCCCTATCTGCACGGTAACGCTACTATCGAGCCATGCCCATCGGGAACACTTCTTTATCCCATTCGATTTATCGATTTCCCTGGCACGATCCTCATTTTTGCGGTCCAAAACTTTCGCCATATTGGCGAAGCATTATAACTTTGAAAACTAACCAAAATAACTAGAACTTAAGAAGTGATCAAAACCATGTATGTATAGCTTGTTTCTCCATGAATTGTAGAAATGAGATGAAACTAGTGCCAAAACATTGCCGGAAATCATCGTGAGTTGTCGTTAGCATAAATATTGAAGAAAGCAATGACGATTTCCGTTATCACAGCTGCAACTAATTTTGCAATGAGCGTTGTCGAAAGATGCTGGCGGGCGGTCCATCGGTCCTCCCTGCTTGTGCCACCACAAGCCTCGCACCGCCCCCCCCCCCCCCCCGAAATTTTCTCAACGGATTTACACGTTTCACAAAAATGACATTTTCAGCGGGAAAAACTCGGAATTCCGCAGATCCGCGGAAAATTCTCATCCCTGTACATGTCTGTGAGTGGCAAAAGTATGTGAACCTCTAGTATTTGCAGGTGAAATTAGTCAGATTTTTCAAATCAATGGGATAACAATCAGGTGTGAATGGGTACCCTGTTTTATTTAAAGAACAGGGATCTATCAAAGTCTGATCTTCATGAGACGTTTGTGGAAGTGTGTCATGGCACAAACAAAGGAGATTTCCGAGGACCTCAGAAAAAGGAGTTGTGAATGCTCACCCGGTTGGAAAAGGTTACAAAACCATCTCGAAAGAGTTTGGACTCCACCAATCCACAGTCAGACAGGTGGAGGTAATTCAAGAACATCATTACCCTTTCCAGGAGTAGTCAACCAACAAAGATCACCCCAAGGCTTGTAATAGTCCGCAGTATCACAAAGGAACCTAGGGTAACTTCTAAGCAAATAAAGGCCTCTCTCACACTGGTTACCGTTAACCCTCTGGGGTCGAGTGCTTCACTGGCGAAGCTCGGCAGGTTTAGAATGACTAGGTCATGTATTTAGATAAATATCAAGCATAATAGACATACTGACAGAAACTTTAGACTTTACACTTTCCTATGTGCCCACTGCCAAATAATATTCATCTCGTCTCATCTTCATCCGCTTTATCCGGGGCCGGGTTGCGGAGGCAGCAGTCTGAGCTTGGAAGCCCAAACTTCCCTTTCCCCAGACACCTCGGCCAGCTCCTCGGGAAGAACACCGAGGCGTTCCCAGGCCAGCCGAGAGACACAGTCCCTCCAGCGTGTCCTGGGTCTTCCCCGGGGCCTCCTCCCGGGGGGACATGCCTGGAACACCTCCCCAGGGAGGCGTCCAGGAGGCATCTGAAAGAGATGTCCGAGCCACCTCAGCTGATTCCTCTTGATGTGGAGGAGCAGCAGCTCTACTCCGAGCTCCTCCCGAGTGACTGTGCTACTCACCCTCTCTCTAAGGGAGCGCCCAGCCACCCTGTGAAGGAAACTCATTTCGGCCGCTTGTATCCGCAATCTTGTTCTACCGGTCATTACCCAAAGCTCATGACCATAGGTGAGAGTCGGAACGTAGATCGACCGGTAAATCGAGAGCTTCACCTTTTGGCTCAGCTCCTTCTTCACCACGACGGACCAGTAAAGTGATTGCATCACTGCGGAGGATGCACCGATCCGCCTGTCGATCTCACGCTCTATCTTTCCCTCACTCGTGAACAAGATCCCGAGATACTTAAACTCGTCCACTTGAGGCAGGACTTCTCCACCAACCTGGAGAGGGCAAGCCACCCTTTTCCGGTCTAGAACCATGGCCTCGGACTTGGAGGTGCTGATTCTCATCCCAGCCGCTTCACACTCGACTGCAAACCGCCCCAGTGCATGCTGAAGGTTCTGGTTTGAAGAAGCCAACAGGACAACATCATCCGCAAAAAGCAGAGATAAAATCCTGTGGTTCCCAAACAGGATTCCTTCCGGACCCTGGCTGCGCCTAGTAATTCTGTCCATTAAAATTATGAACAGAACTGGTGACAAAGGGCAGCCCTGCCAGAGTCCAACATGCACTGGGAACAAGTCTGACTTAGTGCCAGCAATGCGAATCAGACTCCTGCTCCGTTCATACAGGGACTGGACAGCCCTTAGCAAAGAGCCCCGAACCCCATGCTCTTGAAGCACCCCCCACAGAATACCATGAGGGACACGGTCAAATGCCTTCTCCAGATCCACAAAGCACATGTGGACTGGTTGGGCAAACTCCCATGAACCCTCGAGTACCCTATGAAGGGTATAGAGCTGGTCCAGTGTTCCAAAACCAGGACAAAAACCGCATTGTTCCTCCTGGATCCGAGGTTCGACTATTGGCCGAATTCTCCTCTCCAGTACCCTGGAGTAAACCTTCCCGGGGAGGCTGAGAAGTGTGATTCCCCTATAATTGGAGCACACTCTCCGGTCCCCTTTCTTAAAAAGAGGGACCACCACCCCAGTCTGCCACTCCAAAGGCACTGTCCCCGACCGCCACGCGATACTGCAGAGGCGTGTCAGCCAAGACAGCCCCACAACATCCAGAGACTTGAGATACTCAGGACGGATCTCATCCACCCCCGGTGCCCTGCCACCGAGGAGCTTGAAAACCACCTCAGTGACTTCGGCTTGGGTAATGGACGAGTCCACCTCTGAGTCATCGGCCTCCGCTTCCTCAATGGAAGACGTGATGGTGGGATTGAGGAGATCCTCGAAGTATTCCTTCCACCGCCTGACAATGTCCCCAGTCGAGGTCAACAGCTCCCCACCTGCACTGTAAACAGTGTTGGCAGAGTACTGCTTCCCCCTCCTGAGGCGTCGGACGGTTTACCAGAATTTCTTTGAGGCCGACCGATAGTCCTCCTCCATGGCCTCACTAAACTCCTCCCAGTTCCGAGTTTTTGCTTCCACAACTGCCCGAGCTGCAGCACGCCTGGCCTGCTGATACCCGTCAGCTGCCTCCGGAGTCCCGGAGGCCAACATGACCCGATAGGACTCCTTCTTCAGCTTGACGGCGTCCCTTACTTCCGGTGTCCACCACCGGGTTCGGGGATTGCCGCCACGACAGGCACCAGAGATCTTGCGGCCACAGCTCTGAACAGCTGCATCTATAATGGAGGTAGAGAACATGGTTCACTCAGACTCAATGTCCCCCGCTTCCCTCGGAAGCTGGGAGAAGCTCTCCCGGAGGTGGAAGTTAAAGACCTCCCCGACAGAGTGTTCGGCCAGACGTTCCCAGCAGACCCTCACCATACGTTTGGGCCTGCCAGGTCTGTCCAGCTTCCTCCTCCGCCAGCGGATCCAACTCACCACCAGGTGGTGATCAGTTGACAGCTCAGCCCCTCTCTTCACCCGAGTGTCCAAGACATGGGGCCGGAGATCCGATGAAACGACAACAAAGTCGATCATCGACCTCTGACCTAAGGTGTCCTGGTGCCATGTGCACTTATGGACACCCCTATGCTCAAACATGGTGTTCGTTATGGACAAACCGTGACTAACACAGAAGTCCAATAACAAAACACCACTTGGGTTCAGATCGGGGAGGCCGTTCCTCCCAATCATGCCCCTCCAGGTGTCACTGTCGTCGCCCACGTGAGCGTTGAAGTCACCCAGTAGAACAATGGAGTCCCCAGTCTGAGCACCTCTCAGTACCTCTCCCAGGGACTCCAAGAAGGCGGGATACTCTATACTGCTATTCGGCCCGTAGGCACAAACAACAGCAAGAGCCCTCTCCCTGACCTGAAGGAGCAGAAAGGTGACCCTCTCGTTCACTGGGGTAAACTCCAACACATGGTGGCTGAGCTGGGGAGCTATAAGCAAGCCCACACCAGCCCACCGCTGCTCACCATGGGTGACTCCAGAGAAGTGGAGAGTCCAGCCCCTCTCGAGGAGCTGGGTTCTGGAGCCCAAGCTGTGCGTGGAGGCGAGCCCGACTATCTCTAGCTGGTACCTCTCAACCTCCCGCACAAGCTCAGGCTCTTTCCCCCCCAGCGAAGTGAGACATTCCATGTCCCAACAGCTAGCCGCTGTGTTCGGGGATCAGGCCGTCGAGGCCCCTGCCTTCGACTGCCGCCTAATCCACACTGCACCGGCCCCCTACGGCTACCTCTGTGGGTGGTAAACCCACAGGAGGTCGGGCCCACGTCACCGCTTCGGGCTGAGCCTGGCCGGGCCCCGTGGGCAAAGGCCCGACCACCAAGCGCTCGCATACAAGCCCCAACCCCGGGCCTGGCTCCAGGGTGGGGCCCCAGCTGCACCATACCGGGCGATGTCACGGTCCTTGATTTTATTTTAATCATAAGGGTTTTGGTGAACGGCTCTTGGTCTGGCCTGTCACCTAGGACCTGTCTGCCTTGGGAGACCCTAACAGGGGCGTAATGCCCCCGACAACATAGCTCCTAGGATCATTCAGGCACACAAACCTCTCCACCACAATAAGGTGGCAGTTCTAGGAGGGGCCAAATAATATTATATTTTTTAAATTACCTAAATTAGACGAGACATAAAACTTGTCACCTTACTCAGTCACATTGGAGTCGGAGCGCTGAGTACCCACTTACGCATTCATAAAAGACTATATCTGTCATGGAACAGACAGGAGAGGAGATCAAATGTGCTCAAACCACAGTTTATTAATAATAGGGGAAAAGGGAGTTGGGAGAATGTGTGTGGGTGAAGTCCAGAGGTAGGAGAACTGAGAGGCAGGGATGGCTGGTGGTGACGTCTGAGGTCTCCCATCCAAGTACTGACCAGGCCCGACCCTGCTTAGCTTCTGAGATCTGACTGGATCTGGCGTAGTCAGAGAGCTGTGGCTGTAGGCTGACAGAACTTGGGTTTCAGGCAGTCTCCAAGCGAGCAGTCCCTCAGCAGGCAGGAGTTAGAGAGCAAACTGGAACACAGAGTCACAAATCAGGTAGCAAGATAGGGGACAGAAGGCAGATCAGGTTACCAGGGCTGGAGAGCAGACAGAGTCAAACGGAACAGAAGGCAGGTCAGGGTACCGGGGCTGGAGAGCAGACAGAGTCAAATGAAACAGAACAATTTCAGGAGTCAGAGTAGTAGGAACACAGAGCAGGTTATCAGACTGAGAGTTGCAGACGATCTGACACTGAGGCTAGGGAGAACTGCAGCTTAAATACACCCAGAGGGAAGCAGGTGATCGGCAACAGCCAATGACAGTCACTGAAAGTTAATAAGAGGAAGTGAGTGCGGGCGTGGCCGGTAATGCTGAGTGGAGATGTTACCTGAAGAGAGAAGTCCACAGATAGGACCATGACAATATCATGCCGTTACCATGTGAAATTGCTTTCAAGCTTTCGGTTTCGATTGGTTTCTTTCGCCCACCATAAACTGGACAAAATCTGTCAGCCATAGTTTAGGCTACCTGTTTGGAGGTAAAACTTGTTGTGAGATGGCACGGCGATTTGATGCTCAGTAGGCGCTTCAGATGATTCAGGACAGCGATTCAATTCATGTTTCAGGACAATGATTCAATTTCAGGACAGCAATTGAATTCATAATCCAATTCATGATTCAGGACAGTGGTTCAATTCAATCTTGAGAACTGCGACACTGATCATGAGCGGTGTCATTTTGAACTTTGACTCAACCCAGCCGAAGATCAACTCGAGTAAGTGCAAATATTTCTTCTATTTCTTATAAGCATATCAATTTATATGCGTGTGCTGTAGTGCATATACAGGAAAAATGACTGAGCAATTTTTCCAGAGTTAAAAGTATTTTTGTCAGACCTGCGTGCTTTAGTGTGTGCAACAGAAGGACTCTCGGGAATACTCTGGACTGCATGCACGCCGAGTGGACTCTTGCACATACGCTGTTAAGGAGGCACACCTGCACAGGATTAAGACACATGAGCATGCCTATATAAAGATTTTGTCAACACACACTCAATGCGAAGTATTTCATTACATTTGTACACATTACCGAGCCTTATTTTCCTGTGTCGATTTCCTGGTTTCCTGATTCTCATTCCTGTTACACGTTCCTGTTTGTGTCTGTGCCTCTGATACTCTGTTTGTGCCTCGCCCGACCCTTTGCTTGTTTCCCATTTATGATCTTGCCTGCCGATTTGGATTGTTTACCTGTTGTCTCCTTTCTTAATAAAACACATCTGCACTTACATCCATCTCCAACAACCCATTCCTGACAATTTTCCTCAAAAATAGTTAATTTTGCTCTGTTTTGAGTTTAGAGTGTAAAATCTGGAGTTGGAGTGGGAGCAAAATTCCAGAGTAATTGTGTAACAGAGTTGGTTATGGCTCTGAACTGAGTAAAATAGTACAAGAGTTCATTTCAAGACATACTGAATAGAGCCAAATACTGGTGCAGGGACAACAATCTCTGCATCAATGTGGGGAAAACAAAGGAGATGGTTGTGGACTTCAGGAGAGGTGACCACGCCCCCTCCCCCCTCTACATCGGAGGAGAAGCTGTAGAGATGGTCCACAGTATCAAGTACCTGGGGGTCTACATCTCTAGTGACTTGAAGTGGACCACGAACACAGCCAGCGTGGTCAAGAAGGCCCACCAACGCCTCTACTTTTTGAGGAGGTTAAGGCAGGCCGGACTGAGCCCTGCAGTCCTGGGAGCCTTCTACAGGTGTGTGGTGGAGGAGAGCACACTGACCTCCTCCATCTCCTCCTGGTATGGAAACTGCTCGGCTGTGGACAAGAAGGCTCTGCAGAGGGTGGTGCGCACAGCACAGAGCACCACCCATTGCAGCCTGCCATCCATAGAAGACATCTATAACAGCCGGTGCAGGACCAGAGCGGCCCACATCATGGGTGACTCCACGCACCCAGCACACAAACTATTCAGCCTCCTCCCCTCAGGAAAAAGACTCTGCAGCATCAGGGCCAAAACATCAAGGCTCCAGCGCAGCTTCTTCCCAGAAGTTGTGAGACTAATGAACACTAAGCCTAAGCTCTGATGCTGCCCCCCCACTCCCCTCATTTTGCATTTTTGCACATAGTGAAGTTTTTACTGTTCACCTGAACACTTTTTAATCACGGTTGCACTATTTTTCTATTCTATTTTCTATTTATTTTTAATTCTATTTATATACGCTGCTGGCCCTGAGGCACAAATTTCATTTACATGTGAAACATGCAAATGACAATAAAGAACCTTGAACCGTTTTAAATCACTTGACCTGATGGGATTAAGGCCCTGTCCACACGGCAACAGATTCAGGTGACTCCGATACAATTGCTTATCGTTTAGGCCTGGCGTCCACACGGCACCGGCGTTTTGGGTGCCCAAAACGCAATCTTTTTGAGAACGGGTTCCAGAGTGGAAAGATCTGGCAACGTTGCCGTTGTGAAGTCGTCTGGATGAGTAGAACGGATTTGTTAATGATGACGTCACAACCACATGACTGTGAGTGCTTCACGCCGGGTAGAAGTGTAACGAATATCACCAGGAAAAAGCCTTACAGAGCACTAGTGAGAGTGAAACACAAGCTTGGATATTATTATTATTATTATTATTATGTTCAGTGTTAGTTCACAGTAGTAATGCAAGAAGCAGAATAGTGACAGTAATAGTGAAGCAAAAACATGCAATTGTACAAACACTGCAGCTCTACAGCAAAATATTCATTTATGAAATGCACTAAACACCAGTAGTGCCAATGATCTTCTCATTGCGATGCGAGTTGTCAACAAATCCTATAACTTGGTTCATGAAACGCGCTTACAAAATATTTGCACTGTGAATATTTATTGTGTAATGGTGCAAAGTGAGAGAGAGAGAGAGAGAGAGAGAGAGAGAGAGACTCTGCCCTTAGGGCAGAGTCAATCCCGCCAGCAAAAATAGGGGAAAAAAAAAAGGAGCGATCTCACCTCTTCAGATGTTGATTTAAGTCCGACAATACATTCCTCAAAAAGGGCGTAGAGGAGCAAATTAATCCATCAACGTGTAACATTCAATTTATTCCGGACCATTAAAGATGCCGCCTTCCGCGTAGAATCATACGTCATCCTCGCCGCCATATTGGATAGGTCAAAGCGGAGAATAAAGATTCATGTGCTGCCTTTAACTGTACCAACAGGTTTACCGTCCAAACGAGATCACATGGGATTACCTTTCACAGGTGAGAAACAACAAATTAATCCATCAACGTGTAGTATTCAATTTATTCCGGACCATTAAAGACGCCGCCTTCCGCGTAGAATCATACGTCATCCTCGCCGCCATATTGGAGAGGTCAAAGTGGAGAATAAAGATTAGCTGCGTTTAACTGTACCAACAGGTTTGCCGTCCAAACGAGATCACATGGGATTACCTTTCACAGGTGAGACTGGAAAAATACTTTTCATTGTATTTGGTCATTATAATGTAATTTTACGAACAGATTTTCCTGACTTTGTGGCTAATATGAAGTCTCGCGCATAATAGTTTATGCGCATGCGTCCTTACTTCTTCTATTGTTCTGGTGTCTCCGAAGGAACCGTCTTACAGCGCCCCTAGAGGTGTGACATGTGTATTGCATCGTTTTCAGCAAGCGTTGTGTTGCCATATGGACCTGATATTTTACTGATCGTTGCCCATTTGGACGCGATATATTTTTAAATAACATCTCGTTGCCGTTGTCGTGTGGATGTAGCCTAAGAGACGGCAGTGGGAGCGGTTTTCACTCTTCTCATTGAATGGAATTTTTTTACTCTTCTCATTGAATACCCCTCCCACTGCCAACTCTTTATCCTAAAACAATAGAACATACATTTTTTGATGGCCAGTTAAATGTCCAAATTAATGGAGCAGTTTTAAGTTTTTGTACTTGATGCATTTCTAAAACTGAACAGAATCACCTCAAGTGACCAAAATGGTTCGTCACAATAAGGTAATGTTTTTTCACACATTCCAACATAGTTCTAAAACTGCTTTTTACAACATCTTCATTTATGTTATTTTTTTTAAAGTACAATCATGACATACATATTACATAGACATTATTGTCGCTGAACTTGTGCTAAATACAAAAAAAAGTCATATTAGTTTGAAAATTCTGCTTAGATTTGTTGAAACTGACAATAAAATCAGAGCATGCCAAAATCATTAGTGCCAGAAAATACCCTCAGACCCCAGAGGATTAATGTTCATGAGTTCACCACCAGGAAAACACTGAACAACAGTGGTGTGCATGGCAGGGTTACAAGGGGAAAGCTACTGCTCTCCAAAAAGAACACTGCTGCCCATCTACAGTTTGTTAAAGTTCACATGGACAAGTCAGAAGGTTATTGGGAAAAAAAAATTGTAGATAGATGAGAACAAAACAGAACTTTTGGTTGAAATGAAAGGGTTATGTTTGGAGAAAGGAAACCATTACATTCCAACATAATAAACTTATCCAATCTCTGAAACATGGTGGTGGTAGTATCATGGTGTGCGCTTGTTTTGCTGCATCTGGGCCAGGATGGCTTGCCATCATTGATGGAAGAAAGAACTCTGAATTATTCCAATAAATTCTAAAGAAAATGTCAAGACATCTGTCTGTGAACTGGATCTCAAGAGAAAGTGGTTTATTCACCAGACAGAAAAATGACACTAAGCGCACAAATCGTTCTACCAAAGAATGGTTAACGAAGACTAAAGTTAATGATTTAGAAAGGCAAAGTCAAAGTCCTGACCTTAATCCAATAGACATGTTGTGGAAGGACCTGAATCAAGCAATTCCTTCCACAACATCCCAACAACATCCAAGAGTTGAAGCTGTTCTGTACAGAGGAATGGGCTAAAATTCCTCCAAGCCAATGTGCAGCACTGATCAACAGTTACCAGAAACATTTAGTTGCAGTTATTGCTGCACAAGGGAATCTGAATGACAAGGTTTACATACTTTTGTCACTCACAGATATGTAATACTGGATCCTTTTCCTCAGTAAATAAATGACCAAATTCTTGTTATCTACTTTTAGGACTTGTGTGAAAATCTGAAGATGTTTAGGTCATATTTATGCAGAAATACAGAAAATTCTAAAGTGTTCACAAAATTTCAAGCACCACGGTAACTGTGTACCAGTGTGTTACATCATGCAACTGTGTGTAACACACATGGTGTTACTGTGTGCAACTGTGTGTAACAGTGTGTAACTGCCACTGTATGCAGCTGTATGTAAAGCCGAGCACAAACCTTCCCAATTTCACTGGGGCTTCGTTTGTCGGGCGATCGGTTACGAGTATACGGGCCCAATTTGATTGGTTCAAAATTCCCCGCACACATTTGCGAGACATCAGACACGTTCAGCCCAAATAGATGGTTACGTGTTCAAGATATCACATGATTTTACATACATTTTATATATAAACAAACTATATATATAAAAAACAATTTCCAAAATGTTGAAAAGACAAAGTTTAATATAACATCTGTTTAACTTATATGAAAGTAAGGTTAATAATATAACTTAGATTACACATTTTTTCAGTTTTACTCAAATTAGGGTGGTGCAAAAATGAGTACACCCCACAAACAAAAACTACTACATCTAGTACTTTATATGGCCTCCATAATTTTTAATGACAACACCAAGTCTTCTAGGCATGGAATGAACAAGCTGGCGATATTTTGCAACATCAATCTTTTTCCATTCTTCAACAGTGACCTCTTTTAGTGACTGGATGCTGGATGGAGAGTGATGCTCAACTTGTCTCTTCAGAATTCCCCAAAGAAAATCATTTCTTTACACCACAAAGGTGAAGGCTACAAGATGATCAGCAAAGCTTTACTTATCAGTCAGAATACTGTAGCAAAAGTGGTACAAAATTTAAGAAAGATGGAACTGCAACCATCTCACAGAGACGTCCAGGTCGTCCACAGAAGTTAACACCTCAACAGGCGCGTCTTCTGATGAGAAGGGTTGAAGAAAATCGGCATGCAAGTTCACTGCAGTTATCTAAAGAAGTAGAAAGCCAAACTGGGGTGACTATTTCCCGTGACACAATACGGCGTACACTGCAGAGGAATGGCATGCATGGATGCCGTCCACGAAAGAAGCATCTCCTAAAGCCCAGGCACAAAAAAGCCTGCCTAGAGTTTGCCAGGGCCCATGCTGACAAAGATGAAGACTACTGGGACTCTATACTCTGGAGTCATGAGACCAAGATAAATGTTTTTGGAACTGATTGCTTCAAAACTGTATGGCGTCGCAAAGGTGAGGAATACAAAGAAAAATGCATGGTGCCTACAGTGAAACATGGTGGTGGCAGTGTCCTTATGTGGGGCTGCATGAGTGCTGCTGGTGTCAGGGAGCTGCATTTCATTGATGGCATCATGAATTCACAGACGTATTGCTCTATACTGAAAGAGAAGATGCTACCATCACTCCGTGCCCTTGGTCGTCGTGCACTTTTCCAACATGACTAAACACACATCTAAGGCCACCGTTGGATTTCTGAAGAAGAACAGGGTGAACGTGATTCAGTGGCCAAGTATGCCTCCTGACCTGAACCCAATCGAACACCTATGGGGAATTCTGAAGAGACAAGTTGAGCATCACTCTCCATCCAGCATCCAGCCACTAAAAGAGGTCATTGTTGAAGAATGGAAAAAGATTGATGTTGCAAAATGTCGCCAACTTGTTCATTCCATGCCTAGAAGACTTGGTGCTGCCATTAAAAATCATGGAGGCCATACAAAGTACTCGATGTAGTAGTTTTTGTTGTGGGGTGTACTCATTTTTGCACCACCCTAATTTGAGTAAAACTGAAAAATGTGTAATCCAAGTTATATTATTAACCTTACTTTCACGTTATAAGTTAAACAGATGTTATACTGTTATATTAAACTTTGTCTTTTCAACATTTTGGAAATTGTTTGTGTTCATTGAGATATTGTTTAAAATGTTACTTTTCAAAGGGGGGTATACTCATTTACGTGAACACTGTACATACATACATAGAGAAGTATTAAATTTTGAATATTAGATTCAAAAAGGGATAATAATCCCAACTTGACAAATCAATAAGAATTAATTCTAATTTGTTCAGTCGTTCTTAAAATTCAACTTTTTCCGGGATTCCGGACAAGCGATTTCTGTACCACTGACAATGCTATAATACTTTACCAGGGATTTTCAAAGCTGACACGATTACAGCCATAGCCTCGTTCCTCTTTTCCCGTTTGCTGTAATCAGGTGAACTAATGTCATAAAGACAGGTGGACGCTTCCCAAAGTGACACAAGTTGTGCTTCCCGGTCTGCAGTCCACATGTGATCAATCCTGGCACTCCAATTGGATGTTTAAAATTATCGTAACCGATGAAATCGTAGTAACAACGCACACATTACCAATTGTGTTGCGTACGAGGAGATAGCATACGAAAATATCAAGACCAGTTTGATCTGAACCGAGCAACTAAGGTGGGGTTTACATTAGGCCGTATCAGTGGATCATCAGATTAACGTTTTTAAAACGATTAGTGTGCGCACAGCAACACCAATACACGATTCGCGTGCACACAGCAACACCAATACACGGATACGCTCGGCTCCGCAGGCATCCTGCGCTCCAAATCACTCCGCCCTGAACAGCGAGTGCCCTCTGGAGGGTGCGCACTCCGGCCCTGCGCAGCTCACAGAGCGCGCGAGCAGTGATTCGGGACTGAGCCGCTGTGTGTGTGATCCCAGCGCACATCACTTACCACTTGCAAGTGGAAGGATGGCAAGCCTAAAGACAATCATAACTACACAATGGGCAGTATTTGCATCAGTATTTGCAGTATTTTCATACTTTTATACTCTTTAATGAAAGGTGATACAAGGTGGAAGTCCGCGCCGTTTTTCAGCAGTCGCGTCATATGACCAACGCCAGCGAATCAGGAAGGTGGATGTCACAGTGACGTTGTCCAATGACGACGCCAGCTAGAGCTCAGCACAGCGTATCCGCGTATTCTCAATGTTTACACAGCACTGGACCACACACGATCTGGATTGAATACGTGGACCCTGGCGGATTCCCGTTTCCCGGCATTTCCAGGCGGTTTAATGTAAACGGACAGTGCATCCGCGAAGAAAACGAGACAGATACGGTCTAATGTAAACTTGGCCTAAGAACCGATGAAATCGGCTACGAGGTGCCCCCGCACACATTTACGATTCGCAAGCGATTTAATCGGCCCGACAAAATCGTAAGCGAATTGGGAAGGTGTGCGGTGGGCTTAAGATAAGATAAAACTTTATTAATCCCAAAGGAAATTCTTGTGCCAGAAATCGTTCAATAACAGTACAGTATGCTAAAATACAAGAACACAAGCTGAAAAACTGTATGTAAAATAAAACCGTACAAGAAATAAATGCCTAAAAAAAAAAGTGCCTAATAGAACAATAAAATGACAATAGAATAATAATAGAAATATTGTAGTTACATAAGGGGCTAAACTACAAAATTAAGATGGGGAGGGAACAAAAAAAAGTGCCTAGATAGTTAGCATTCTAACAATAGAAATAAGGTAAGTTATGTAAAAGACTAACCTGATGGTGAAAGTAAATATTGCTGGGAGAAACATTATTGCACATGACAACTCAGTATACTGCACATGACATTGGTATCATTGTTTGATCAGCTGTCCATCCTGCAGAAGGGGGAGGAATTATACAGTTTGATGGCCACTGGTAGGAAAGATCTTCTGTGGCGTTCTGTGTTGCTCCTCGGTGGCCTCAGTCTCCCACTGTAGGTGCTCTGATGTGACACCACTGTGTCATGCAGGGGGTGGGAGAGATTGTCCATAATACTGAGAAGTTTCCTCAGCATCCTCCTCTCTGACACCTCCACCAATGACTCCAGTTCCACTCCCAGGACAGACCCAGCTTTCTTGATGAGCTTGTTGAGTCTGTTGGCATCAGCTGCCTTCACCCTGCTGCCCCAGCACACCACAGCATAGAAAATGACGCTGGCTACCACAGAGTGATAAAATGTCTGCAGACATTGAAAGACCTGAGTCCCCTGAGGAAAAACAGACAGCTCTGACCTTTCTTGTATAGGGTATCTGTGTTTTTTGTCCAGTCCAGTTTACTGTTGATATGGACGCCCAGGTACCTGTATTCCTCCACACTGTCCACCTCTGTTCCCTTGATGGTGACTGGGCTCAGACTGGTCCTTTGCTTCCTAAAGTCCACCACCAACTCAGTCTTTGCAACGCTGAGTTGCAGGTGGTTTAGACTACACCACTCCACAAACCTGTCCATCATACTCCTGTCCCCTGCTGATACAGCCCACAATGGCAGAGTCATCCGAAAACTTCTGCAGGTGGCAGGACTGTGAGCAGTAGCTGAAGTCAGAAGTATAGCATGTGAACAGGAAGGGAGACAGGACTGTACCCTGAGGTACCCCTGTGCTGCTCACTATAATGTCCAACATGCTGTTTTCCAGGCTCATATACTGTGGCCTTCCTGTAAAGTAGTTGGTGATCCAGGCCACTAGAGGAGCATCCACCTGCACCTTCAATAGCTTATCACCAAGCAGGACAGGTTTTATTGTGTTAAAAGCATTGGAACAGTAAAAAAAAAAGTCTCAAGATGAGCATAAGCCCTATGCAGCAGAAAGATGATGGCATCTTCCACTCCAATATGGGGGTGGTAGGCGAACTGCACGGGGTCCAGTGATGGTTCTACTAACGAACGGAGGTGCTTCAAGACCAGCCTCTCCAGTGACTTCATGACATGTGAAGTCAGAGTCACTGGTCTGTAGTCATTGTGCTTGAATGTTTCTTCTTGGGCACAGGAACAAGGCATGATGTTTTCCATAGGACCAGGACGATCATCCTGCTCAGGCTCAGCTTGAATATATGCTGAAAAAAAACCCACACAGCTGAGTAGCACATCCTTTCAGCATTCTGGGGTTGAGGCTGTCAGGGCCTGCAGCCTTGCCTGGACGGAGATGACTGAACTGCTTTCTCACCTCCTTCGCTGTTATGTTGATTGGAGACCCGTTCTGGAGTCCTGATGGAGGAGGAGTGTAGGAGGGCTGAGGTGAATGGCCAGTAGCCAGGAGAATCGTTGAGGAGGGATGGTAAAGTGGGGGTGCTGGGGTAAATGGTGGTGAGGGGGCCTGAGGTGAGGAATGTTAGAAGGGCATGGGGGGGGGGGGGGGGGGGTAGGCAGAGATGTTTGAGGTGAGGATGACTAAGGGGGTGAGTCACAGGAGGAGCTGGGTAGGGGGTGGGCAGAAGCCACATCATCAAACCTGTTAAAGAACAAGTTTAACTCACTGGCCTGATGCAGGTCTCCTTCCATCCTCTGGTCAGTCTTCCTTCCATGACCAATGATGGTTCTTGTACCACTCCACACCTCCTTCATGTTGTTTTGATGGAGTTTGCTCTCCAGCTTCCTCCTGTAACACTCCTTGCCCTCTGCAATCTTTTCCCTCAATTCAATCTGCACCTTCTTCATCTTCTCCTTGTTTCCACTCATGAAGGCAGCCTTCTTCCTGCTTAGTGGTGCCTTAACATCCTTAGTCACCCAGGGTATATTACTGGGGAAACAGCGTACCGTCTTGGTGGGGATAATACCATCAGTACAAAAATTAATATAGTCTGTTATGCAGTCTGTAAGTCCATCTATGTCCTCCCCATGTGCATTACAGAGAATCACCTCTGCTTCCTGTGACTACATCCAGACAGTTCTAGTGATCACTGGTTGCCTTTGGACTGCAGGTATATAAAGGTGCTTGAGATAGACCAGGTTGTGATCTGATCTGCCCAGGGTAGAGAGAACTTCAGAGCTGTATGCTTCTTTAACATTAGCATACAACAGGTCCAGTGTTTTATCATCTCTGGTCTTACACTCCACAAACTGTTTGAAAGTGGGCAGGGCTGCTGTCAGTGTTACATGGTTAAAATCTCCCGAGATCGCTATGAAGGCACTGGGGTGTAGGGTCTGAAGTCTCGCGGTCACAGTGTTCATGTCACCAGCCTGCATTGCATCAGCCATGGGAGGAATGTAAGCAACAATAACAATGGTCTGGGAAAACTCTCTGGGCAAGTAATAAGGACGGAGACTTACTGCTAACAGTTCAATGTCTGGGCTGCAGAAACAATCTTTTACTGTAATGTGTCCAGGGCTGGGCTCTAAATTGACCGTAGGTGTGAATGTGAATGGTTGTTTCACCTCTATGTGTCAGCCCTGCAATGATCAGGCGACTTGTCCAGGGTGTACCCCGCCTCTCGCCCTTAGTCAGCTGGGATAGGCTCCAGCTTGCCCGCAACCCTGTACAGGATAAGCGGTTATGGATGGATGGATGTCCAGGGTTGCACCACTTGTTCATGTAGATAGCGATACCCCCTACTTTCTTCTTGACGTTCTGGCTGCAACTCCTATCTGCCTGCACCAACTGAAAACCAGCTAAACTCACAATAGAGTCCAGTATGTTCTCATGCAGCCATGTCTCAGTAAAGCACATAACAGAGCACTCACGAAACACACTCTTGCTCTTTGTGAGAGATGTTAACACGTCCATTTTATTCACCAGTGATCTTACATTCCCCATAATGATAGAGGGAAGATATGGTCGGTATTTCCTCTTCCTTAGCCATCGTCATCTCCCGGCTCTGCAGCCCCGGTATGTCTTCCTGAGCTCCTTGGGGATTTCAGGTCTCTCACACCGGCCACGCTGCTTTTTTGGAGGTTCAACAGCTGATCCCTGGTGTACACAATAGAGCCCTGGTGTGTCTCCGCCAGGACAGGGATCCGACATGGTAAAAGTACTCCATGAGCGATTAAAATGAAAACGAATGTGTGAAACCACATCTCATCACTAAGACCAAAACGTAGTTACAGCTATTAGTTATAAAAATACTAAAATCTAAAGAAAAGTTTTAAAAATAAATAAATAAACACACTGGACGATGAAGAGCGACTCTAGCAGACTGCCGCCCGGAATGGCGCCAAAAGTGAAATCTAACTGTATAACATTGTATTACTGTGTGCAATTGTGCATAACACTGTTACTGAGAGCAACTGTATATAACTGTGCAACAGTGTGTCACTGTGTGCAGTTGTGTGTAACTGTGACACACATGTTTACTGTGTACAATTGTGTAGAACACTTATTGTGTGTTACTGTGTGCAATTTTGTGTGACTGTGTAACACACTGTGTTACTGTGTGCAGTTGTGTGTAACTGTTACAGTGTGCACTGGTGTGCAAATGTTATGCATAGTTGTGCATAACAGTGTAAGACTTAATGTGGGAGGTTGTAACTGTGCAACACTGTTACTGTGTGCAGTATTACAGTGCTACACAGTTGTGCACAACTGCACACAGTAACAGTGTTAGCTGTGTGTAACAGTGTGAAGTTGTGTGCAACTGTTTAGCACCGTTACAGTGTGCACTGGTGTGTAACTGTGTAACACTTCATACATTAAAGGAGATACGCAGAACCTTTATTTTTAAATAAATTTCTGAGTGGCTAGTATCTCCATCCTTGACTCTTGTATGCTGCATAAATGGGAATAAAAAAATACATTTTGAGAGTTAAAATTGACCGCAAAGTTGGCATTCGAGCTGCCCCGCTGAGCCAGCCAGCCCTGAGTGCGTGACGTCACAGCAGGAACCGATTTTAAGGCCGAGGCCTTTGACAGCTATAGAACAAAGTCATATCAATAAAAATTTATGGTGAAAGTAAGAAATACCGTTACCGACTTGCTCAACTAAGACTGATCTGACTTCATTGATTGTGGGTTGACTCTCATTAAAACAGGATAGGTGTTATAACTTATGCAACATACATGTACATGCATGCATTTTCACTGATAAAACGTAAAAGGTTAATTAAATAATCAGATGAACTGAGACAATCACATTTTGAAGCAAATTAAATAATCTTATACCGGTAACTTAAACATACAATACAAGTTACATGTATTAATCTAAATGCAGGTAAACAACGAGTGTTGTTGTTTTGTATCCAAATGAGAGTCGGAGCTTACCCTTCTGTGTTGTCGCTTCTTGAAGGCCGATCTTGCGGCCGATTGTTTTGAAACAACCTGACTTTCAGTTGCTTGTTTAGTTGTGCGTTCATTCGCTTCTTCCACATAAGGGCGAGATGGCAGCAATATCCAGCAGAGAACTCAGACGGCTGCTCCACTCATTCTCCATTTTCTCCATACTGAGTACTCCGCCATTACTGCTCGGCTCAGGCAATTACAACCCCGATTCCAAAAAAGTTGGGACAAAGTACAAATTGTAAATAAAAACGGAATGCAATAATTTACAAATCTCAAAAACTGATATTTGTATTCACAATAGAACATAGACAACATATCAAATGTCGAAAGTGAGATATTTTGAAATTCCATACCAAATATTGGCTCATTTGAAATTTCATGACAGCAACACATCTCAAAAAAGTTGGGACAGGGGCAATAAGAGGCTGGAAAAGTTAAAGGTACAAAAAAGGAACAGCTGGAGGACCAAATTGCAACTCATTAGGTCAATTGGCAATAGGTCATTAACATGACTGGGTATAAAAAGAGCATCCTAGAGTGGCAGCGGCTCTCAGAAGTAAAGATGGGAAGAGGATCACCAATCCCCCTAATTCTGCGCCGACAAATAGTGGAGCAATATCAGGAAGGAGTTCGACAGTGTAAAATTGCAAAGAGTTTGAACACATCATCATCTACAGTGCATAATATCATCAAAAGATTCAGAGAATCTGGAAGAATCTCTGTGCGTAAGGGTCAAGGCCGGAAAACCATACTGGGTGCCCGTGATCTTCAGGCCCTTAGACAACACTGCATCACATACAGGCATGCTTCTGTATTGGAAATCACAAAATGGGCTCAGGAATATTTCCAGAGAACATTATCTGTGAACACAATTCACCATGCCATCCGCCGTTGCCAGCTAAAACACTATAGTTCAAAGAAGAAGCCGTATCTAAACATGACCCAGAAGCGCAGACGTCTTCTCTGGGCCAAGGCTCATTTAAAATGGACTGTGGCAAAGTGGAAAACTGTTCTGTGGTCAGACGAATCAAAATTTGAAGTTCTTTATGGAAATCAGGGACGCCGTGTCATTCGGACTAAAGAGTAGAAGGACGACCCAAGTTGTTATCAGCGCTCAGTTCAGAAGTCTGCATCTCTGATGGTATGGGGTTGCATTAGTGCGTGTGGCATGGGCAGCTTACACATCTGGAAAGACACCATCAATGCTGAAAGGTATATCCAGGTTCTAGAGCAACATATGCTCCCATCCAGACGACGTCTCTTTCAGGGAGACCTTGCATTTTCCAACATGACAATGCCAAACCAAATACTGCATCAATTACAGCATCATGGCTGCGTAGAAGAAGGGTCCGGGTACTGAACTGGCCAGCCTGCAGTCCAGATCTTTCACCCATAGAAAACATTTGGCGCATCATAAAACGGAAGATACGACAAAAAAGAGGGTCATTCCATGCCAACTCACCTAAATTTCAGGAACTCCCCCACATCACCGTCTCAGATTTTACTCAAAAAATTCTCTAATCAAGAATCATATGTTTGTACCACACATGCAAAATATTAGCCCCCAATTATGTTGTAGTTTTGGAACTACAGGCCTTTGAAATATTGATGTCAAAACACCACATGTCGAAATTGGCTCTTTCCCCAACTTCAGAGACCCATAACTTTTTATTGCAGCTATCTAGAAAGTTGTGTGTGCAGATTCTTACTGAATGATACCCACTCTTTTCAAATCTGTTGCCAGAAAGCCTCTGAAGGACATACTTTTTGCATAATAGGAAGCCAAAAATGGCATTTTGGCCAAAATCGCTTAAAATTCATTAAAACTCAAAGGGGCCTAGTAGAAATATGAAACTAGTTAGATTTTTTTCCTCATTACATAGTAATTGTAGGGTTGTTATCTGTTCACAGAAACATATTTTGCGATGAAAATTATATTCCTGAATTTTTAAATTTTTTTTTAACATCTTACGTCCTTTCCGAGGGGGCTAAAATAGGGCATTTTTGCCATCTTATTTGTTAATGTGGCTAGGGGTTTAGGATCTTCTAGTTTTTTGTGAAGATGCTCTCATATAAGATGTAACTACTCCCTGATTTTTTTTAACAAACGCCCCTTGCTTCATATTTTAATAATTTTTTTTGTACATGGACAGTTTCATCATTTTTCACTTTTTTCCACATTCAGAACTCTGTAACTCTACATTGGAAAATTCCTACTAGCAGCTATTTCAGATTTACATACACTGACATACAAATTTTCATATTTTAGTAGTAGTCTGCCCAAGAAATTCATATTTTTCTTTCTATTGGGACCTAAAAACAGCTATTTGGCCAAAAATGACAAAAATGTTGACTTGATATTTTTCAAGTTCTGGAGGGAATGGGCTATTTTCCTCATAAATTAAAGATGTGGTGACTTTTTCTATCCTGGAACAAGATCTCATCACAGCTTCTGCCCAATTGCACCCACTCAGCTGGAGATGAGAAGGGTTTCTTCTGATGTGGTACCATCATCGGTAGTGGACATAGGACCTGAAACCACACCAGTTTTACAGTCCCAGTTACAGGCCCCAAGCCAAATGTCCCAATCTGCACCAAATATGTACCAGCCAGGCAAATATATTGCCTGTGTTTATGACAGAAAATGGTACATTGGAAATATTGTCACCAGAAATGAAGAAGAAAATGATGTGTATGTCAATTTCATGAGACAAGGACGAGGCAACACATTCTCATGGCCACCACAAAGCAGGAAAGATGAATGTTGGGTGCCTTTGCTTCATGTCCTTTGTGTGGTAGAGGCCCCAAACATAAAAAGTGGGGGACGCCATTACCAACTAACAGAGGATGACTTCAAACTTGTGAAAGACTTAAGTTTTAACTTATGTACTACTAGATGACAGTTTATGAGTGTCTTAGCACATCACATGAAACTGTACTGCCTGTGAATGAATTACCCATTATCACGGATGCCCATATTTGACTTTAAATTATGTACAAATCTTGTGATGTTTTTCAACATCATGATCATGGATCATTGAATGTGTTAATATGTAAATAAAACCTCATTGCTAAATGTTTTGTGCTTACACAACCTTGAAGTATATAAAAAATACTACTCCAGAATTTTGTTTTTTTTCTATATTTTCCAAGGATATTCAACAAAAATTGCAATTATACCTAAAATTTTCTAATTGCAAAAAATAATATACAATACAGAAAAAGTTGTTCAGGAAATGTGTATGCCTAGATTAGGTTCTTATAAGCCTTAATTTGTGTGCAAAACACCCCTTTATTATTCCCTTGTTTATTTAAAGCTGCCCAGCGTTTTTGTCATTTTTGGCCAAATAGCTGTTTTTAGGTCCCAATAGAAAGAAAAATATGAATTTCTTGGGCATACAACTACTAAAATATGAAAATTTGTATGTCAGTGTATGTAAATCTGAAATAGCTGCTAGTAGGAATCTTCCAATTTAGAGTTACAGAGTTCTGAATGTGGAAAAAAGTGAAAAATGATGAAACTGTCCATGTACAAAAAAAATTATTAAAATATGAAGCAAGGGGCGTTTGTTAAAAAAAATCAGGGAGTAGTTACATCTTATATGAGAGCATCTTCACAAAAAATTTGAAGATCCTAAACCCCTAGCCACATGACCAAATAAGATGGCGAAAATGCCCTATTTTAGCCCCCTCGGAAAGGACGTAAGATGTTAAAATTTTTTTTGTAAATTCAGGAATTGAAATTTCATGGCAAAATATGTTTCTGTGAACAGATAACAACCCTACAAATACTATGTAGTGAGGAAAAAAATCTAACTAGCTTCATATTTCTACTATGTCCCCTAGAGTTTTAATGAATTTTATGTGATTTTGGCCAAAACGTCATTTTTGGCTTCCCATTATGCAAAACGTATGTCCTTCAGAGGCTTTCTGACAACAGATTTGAAAAGAGTGGGTATCATTCAGTAAGAATCTGCAAACACAACTGTCTAGATAGCTGCAATAAAAAGTTATGGGTCTCTGAAGTTGGGGAAAGAGCCATTTCGTCATGTGGTATTTTGACATCAAAATTTCAAAGGCCAGTAGTTCCAAAACTACAATGAATTGGGAGCTAATATTTTGCATGTGTGGTACAAACATATGATTCTTGATTATAGAATTTTTTGAGCAAAATCTGAGACGGTGATGTGGGGACCCTTAGGTGAGTTGGCACGGAATGACCCAAGACCTAAGACAGTTGAGCAACTAGAATCCTACATTAGACAAGAATGGGTTAACATTCCTATCCCTAAACTTGAGCAACTTGTCTCCTCAGTCCCCAGACGTTTACAGACTGTTGTAAAGAGAAAAGGGGATGTCTCACAGTGGTAAACATGGCCTTGTCCCAACTTTTTTGAGATGTGTTGTTGTCATGAAATTTAAAATCACCTCATTTTTCTCTTTAAATGATACATTTTCTCAGTTTAAACATTTGATATGTCATCTATGTTCTATTCTGAATAAATTATGGAATTTTGAAACTTCCACATCATTGCATTCCGTTTTTATTTACAATTTGTACTTTGTCCCAACTTTTTTGGAATCGGGGTTGTACTAAAACCCGGGACGTCACCAGTTTTAGCAACAACCACGGGGAGGTCACTGCCCAAGCGATAATAGGTCACGTCACGTCCTATTCCATTCTGGGTTTGAGCAATAACCTTCGGCTCACACTCCGGGAGAACTGGTGCAACTAAACTTACTTTCCTTTTCTTTTCCTTTAATTGTTGGTATTGCACCCTCTTTCAATACGGGCTTATAGCCCAACGTTTCTCAACCTTTTTTCAGTCATGGCACCCTTCAGAAGTATGCAAATTCTCAAGGCACCCCCATATAAAATACACGCAGTCACGCCAACCGTACACTGACCCCGGCAGTGACGTTGTGACATGGGAAAGGGGGCTGTGAGACAAATTTTGATGATGCATGAGGCGGCGATGATCTGCATTAGTGTAACTTTCATTTATTTATTTCAATGTTAGAATATATAATTTGTTGACGGCACCCCTAACAAAGCCAGATGGCACCCCGGTTGAGAAAGGCTGTTATAGCCAACGCTCCTCAACAGATCAAAGGTCTCATATGAGTCTTCAGTAAAATGTGCAGAGCAGAGGAGAGACCACTTTGTAGGCGCCCAATGTGCCCGTGAACTTCTCGCAAAACGTGTCCAAATCTTTGCAGTTTGAACATTCTTGGGCCATGAATGCAACGTAAATCCACCTTCTGTTGTGTTGCTGCACCCGCCAGCAACACATCTACGTGGCGTGGTGATAAATTAGCTCAAAATGGAGGATCGGAGTTGCAGTCAGCTCTGTGTTTTAGTATAGCGGAAATGGCGATGAGACCGATAGACTTCCTGCTGTGACGTCACAGATGTAAAGGTCATTCACTCAGACTATATAAAAATCACTTTAATCATAAAAATTACTTCAGTAGATTTCTTGTTAACGCTTAAAACTATTCCTGTGCCATTCTTGAGGTCTCAAGGCATTTATAAACAAAAAGTGAGGCCATGGCTCTGCGTATATGCTTTAAGTTGTAACAGTGTAACTCTGCAGTATTACACACAATAACACAGTTATACACAACTGCACACAGTAACAGTTAGTCTTATTGTGTATAACTGTGTTGTATTGTGTTACTGTGTGTAATTATGCGTTACTATGTAACAAACACTTTCATTTTCCACAACTATGTATAACACTGTAACTCTGTTACTGTATGTAATTGTGTGCAAGACACATTGCGTTACTAAATGCAATTGCCTATAACACAGTTACTGTGTCATGTCATGCAATTGTTATACTGTGTGCAACTGTGTAAATCCTTGTAACTGTGTAACACATTGTGTAACTCAATGGAACTCTGAACACTGAAACTGGTTCTTGCCCTGGGTGGAAAAGAGAAATAAAAACCTGGAATAGAGGAGTTACAAATCTCCTGAGGTAGCCTGGTGAGGGACTTTGCTGTCTGGTGCAACAGAAACCATCTGCAGCTCAACACCTTGAAGACCAAGGAGCTGGTCATTGACTTTGGGAGGTCCAGACCAAGGTCACGACCAGTTCTGATCGAGGGAGTCGAGGTGGAGGCTGTGGATTCCTACAAGTACCTCAGGCTGTGGCTGGACTGGACTTGCAACACCAACCACGTGTACAGGAAGGGACAGAGCAGGCTGTACTTCCTGAAGAGGCTGCGGTCCTTTAACATCTGCAGGAAACGCCTGTGGATGTTCTATCAGTCTGTGGTCGCCAGTGTCCTGTTTTACACCGTGGTGTGCTGGAGGGGCAGCACATCCAAGAAGGACACATCCAGGCTGGACAAACTGATCAGGCGGGCCGGCTCTGTGGTCGGCACTCTATGGTGACGGTGGCAGAAAAGAGGTCTATGGACAAACTATTGAACATCATGGATGATGCCAGTCACCCTCTGCACACCGTCATCAGCAACCAGACGAGCCTGTTCAGTGACCGAATGCTCCTTCCCAAGTGCAGGACGAACAGACTTAAAAACTCCTTTGTCCCTCACGCCATCAGATTGTACAACTCCTGTCTGGGGGAGAGGAGGGGGAACAGGAGGACAGAGGACAGGAAGGAGCAGTAGCCTACCTCTCCTGCTGGACTTTTTTTTCCTTTTTCTTTCTTCTTTTCTCATATCTTATTCTTTTTTATATTTGTATATGTAAATAATTTTATTTATCTAGAAGTTTTCTCTATTTCCTATTCTCTGTTTATCCTGTAATGATGCTGCTGGAATTTTAATTTCCCTGAGGGACCCCTCCCAAAGGGATCAATAAAGTTATATCTAATCTGATCTGATCTGATCTAATCCCAGGTTGGACTGCTTCAAACTACCTGACTGGCTACATCAGCTAGCTGTTAGCTAACGAACATCAACCACATTCGATGCTCTCTTCCTTATGATAAAAGTTACCAGCAAATATTACGCACCTTCAGAATATTACTGACTTCGCTTCTTCGTGCTTCCAGCAGAACTTAACCCTTGCTGATAAACGTATTCGCTGAACAGCAGCTCTCACATGGCTTTTCCCCATCGACAACACCAACAAGCAGCTAAGGCACTTCTAACTTCCGGTTAGAAAGCGCCGCCTTGTCAGGTCTCTGCGCTATGATTGGCTAAAAGTTCAGACTCCCAACCACTGTCCTTCAAGTATTCCAGCTGCTCACCAATCGTCACACAGAGGGCGGGGCTTGCCCGAATACGGGTGGGAAAACGTATAACGCTTTGGAGGACCGACGTCAGTGTTTGTGTGCTGCTGTTTGTTGGAAAGATGGCGGAGGCTGCGGCAGTTCCTCCGCATCGGTTTTTCTGTCACTGTTGTAAAGGCGAAGTGAGACCCAAACTCCCGGTAAGGCCGGATTTTACATTCGTCTTTTTCTTGTCGTGAAGGCTGCCGAAAGTGTGTCGGCCTTCTGCAGACGCTTGACAGCGGGTTCAGTCGGTTTCAGGCTCGCTCGAGGAGGCTAGCTCTTCTGCTAACGCTTAGGGTTGGAAGCTAACTTTGCTAACCTGTCCGGGTTCCGAGGCTGTTAGTGTTACTGGGCCTCAACACCAACCGAACCGAACCACGCAAATACGCGTTATTAGGGTTTTATCTTCTTTTCTTGAGTGTTGGTTTAATTTTGTGTCTTGTCCGTTTTTGTTTTTCACTGCACTGACACACTCTGCTCTCTGTGGAAGGTCAGACCCACATCAACAAGCTAGTTTCCATTTTGGTTTGTTTCCGAATCGACCCTGACTATGAGGGTTTATTTATTTTTAGCACGATAATCACGGTTTTTAATCGCTGTGCTCTGGCAGAATGGTATCCGGTGGTTCTGCCCCCCTGCTGGTTTTAGCCCCCAGGGTTTAAAAGGTAAATAAAGTTGATCAGATGTGTGTCTGATCGATTGTTCTAGATTTAAAGAGAACCCAGCTCTTTTTATTATCATTTAAAGGAAAGCTTGAAGTTTTTCATTTCATCTCTGTAAACTAACTTTTTAAAGTAGTTGAATAAACTCCAGCTAGGGTTTGTATGTTAGAGCAGCTTCACATGACGTCCTAAGGATTTAACATGCGATCGTCATAAGCGATATTCCGGTTCTCCGATAATAATTCAGCACGATGTCATTCTTATCGAGTACCGTTTGATGTGAATAATTGCTGGAGTGGTTTTGAATTCCGTTTGTCTTTACTATGTCGGCGGTGTAGTGGTTAGCACTGTCGCCTCACAGCAAGAAGGTCCGGGTTCGAGCCCCGTGGCCGTCAAGGGCCTTTCTGTGCGGAGTTTGCATGTTCTCCTCATGTCCGCGTGGGTTTCCTCCGGGTGCTCCGGTTTCCCCCACAGTCCAAAGACATGCAGGTTAGGTTAACTGGTGACTCTAAATTGACCGTAGGTGTGAATGTGAGTGTGAATGGTTGTCTGTGTCTATGTGTCGGCCCTGTGATGACCTGGCGACTTGTCCAGGGTGTACCCCGCCTTTCGCCTATAGTCAGCTGGGATAGGCTCCAGCTTGCCTGCGACCCTGTAGAACAGGATAAAGCAGCTAGAGATAATGAGATGAGATGGTGTAGTGCTTAGCACTGTCACCTCACAGCAAGAAGGTTCTGGGTTCGAACCCAGCCACTGATATATATATAATGAAAGGATGTCCCTGTACACACTCATCCAGAAGGGTAATTTTGCACAAGGCCATCTGTCTACAGCAGAAAAAAAATTAAATAACAAAACGCGTTTGGAAGATCGGTGTTTGCCGGGAAATCCAAATGCCGAGTTTTTTCAGAGGCGGACGAATTCGCCTCAAATGGCTTGATTTCAACTGAATTTTTCTGATATTGCGCAAGGTAAAAAAAACAAAAAAAACCTGCACAAAATGCAGAACGTGACCGCTATTTGACCAAAGTTTAATATAAGCGATATTCCGGTTCTCCGATAATAATTCAGCACGATGTCATTCTTATCGAGTACCGTTTGATGTGAATAATTGCTGGAGTGGTTTTGAATTCCGTTTGTCTTTACTATGTCGGTGGTGTAGTGCTTAGCACTGTTGCCTCACAGCAAGAAGGTTCTGGGTTCGCGGCCAGTGAGGGCCTTTCTGTGTAG